>NW_027468859.1:29246433-29273933 GCF_046254945.1 Alosa pseudoharengus | reverse complement strand
TCAATAGTTAGCTCCTGATTTGCCCAATTCATTTGCTATTCCTCCGTCTCTCTTCCTTTCCTCTCTCAGCACACTGCCTGTCTATGTGATGCAGTGATCGCTCTGCTCAAGGTACCCCTGTCCTTCCAGAGGTATTTCTTCCAGAAGCTTCAGTCCACCAGCATTAAAGTGAGTTCTTGAAGGTGTTATGCACAGGTGTTAAGAGCTCAGGCATCTGTTCTAATTCTAACCTTTTGTAGTGTGTTACCATTACTGTATCTAATACCATCATCACATTCTATAATTGGTGGAGTGGTAAGGCACAAACGGTTGACCTTGGATGCACTCTTGGTTTCAGCTTGCCCTGTCACCATCACCACGGACCACAAGTGAGCCGATACCGGTGCAAAACAACCAGCAACTGGCTTTGAAGGTGGAGGGTGTGGTACAGCATGGCTCCAATCCTGGATTGTTCCGGAAGATCCAGTCAGTCTGCCTTAATGTCAGCTCGACACTGCAGAGCAAGACAGGACCTGACTCAAAGGTAAGTGACAACTACAACAGACGTGTCTTATCAAACACACAGCCAAAGGAGAGAAAAAGAGGAGGAAGGATTACAACAATAGCTTTTATGTATGCAGTCACTGATGGATCCCAATGCAACAGCACCATGAAGATAAAGATTTGGTTAGGATGTTCTTGACTTCTCCTTTGACTCAATGGGCTATATTTGAACTTAATTGATCTTAACTCCACCAAGGAGGTTTTGGGTTCTGTGTATAAGGCCAAGGAAGAACCCACGTTTTGGAGCAGATCCAAATTATGGGGTGGATCCAGCAATCATTTTTCACTTTCATTAACGATGCGAGACAAGGGCGTTGACCTTTGTGGAGGTCTGCACTGTCTGAGAGCCCTTATTGTTTTCACAGTTGTTTTTGACAGAGACTTAAAAGTAAGGATCTAAAAAGGTCAAACATTCAGTATTGTCTAATTTGCATCCGCTAATTAAAATCAACACAAACACATAAAGGCAATGACATTACAACTGAGAGAAGAACAAATTCAAGAAGGTCCAGAATGGGACACAGAAACACTAATCAGTCAGTATCATCATAGTAAAACATCCCACAAAAAAGTGGCAAACCATTCACTACTATGAGCTATGGAAGGAAACGTTTTGTCTCTGTCCTCAGGTACCACTGGAGACAAAGACCAACGAGATTGAGCAGAGAGTGGAGCCTCACAACGATTACTTCAGCACGCAGTTCCTGCTCAACTTCTCCGTGCTGGGCAGCCACACGGTCACCGTGGAGGCGTCCGTGGTGGACGGAAGTGGGGTGGAGTGGAAGACGGGGCCGCGCTCGGTCGTGGGCGTGAAGTCGCTGGAGGACCCCTTCTCCCAGCAGCAGAGGCATCTGCTTCAGCAGCAGCAGCAGCAAGCCCAGCAGCAAGCCCAGCAACCGCCACAGCCGCCAACCCCCCAGCAGGCAGCGGCGGTGGCGGCAGCGGCCCAGGCCCAGGCTGCCCAGAGGAGCGCCTATGGGCGGTTCCAGTAGTTGCCACCAGGGGGACAGAACAGGGGCTCTGAAGTCGTCTAGTGAAAATGAAAAGGACATGGGGAAGTAAAAGAAAAAGGGCGGCAAACAGCAGTGTCTGTGGACCATTTCTTGTTGGGCCAAGAATTGACTTAACGTTTGTACTCAAAATGTCAAAGCATGCAAGCCTCTTCATTAAATGCTACATAATGCCATTCCCGTAATTTTGTCACTGCGGAGTAACAGCTTCTTTTTTTACTAGTTTGAAGAACATTAAGATGCATAACGTTGATTCCACTTTAATTTGTTGTGCCCAGTAATTTTCCCATGGGGCAAGTGAGAAGAATGTTCAGTCCTCTAGATGCTAGACCATTTTGAGTGAAAGTATGTCTCTGTCAATAGACTCATAGTACAAATAAATCGTGTAACTATATTGGATCACACAGTATGTGTGGATGAGGCTAACTTTCCAAGGGATTTTAAACAGTGAACAAATATAGTCGGCCTCAAGAGAACTTTGTATATGATCATACCACGATTATCCTGGCAATAACCTGTACGGTTGTGAAATTGGGGAAGCCGTGGCCTACTGGTTATCGTTTTGGGCAGCCGTGGCCTACTGGTTAGCACTTCGGACCTGTAACCGGAGGGTTGCCGGTTCGAACCCCGACCAGTAGGCACGGCTGAGGTGCCCTTGAGCAAGGCACCTAACCCCTCACTGCTCCCCGAGCGCCGCTGTTGATGCAGGCAGCTTACTGCGCCGGGATTAGTGTGTGCTTCACCTCACTGTGTGTTCACTGTGTGCTGAGTGTGTTTCACTAATTCACGGATTGGGATAAATGCATAGACCAAATTTCCCTCACGGGATCAAAAGAGTATATATACTTATAAGGTAACAATTTTTTTATTATTATTTTGCATTGTCAAGTAATACAATACACTTCATACAATGCAATATATTGTATGAGATAAATCATTAACAATACAAGTACAAGATAAATCATGAACAATTATGAAATTGATCACCTTAAGAAGGATCATCATCAGGCATCACTCCACATGTTGACTTCAATCAAAACATTTTTTAGCTGCTTTGCGTCTTCCCCAGTCATTTTTATTCAGGCATTTCAGGTAAATATTGAACTCTTTCTTAAAGACTTTTTCCCATTGCGTTATCTTTAAGTATTTACTTTTATGAATAAAAAATGTCCCTAAAATAATAATAGCATTCACAGGAACATCTCCTCTGTGTTTCCCCTTAAGGAGCTAAAACGTATTTCATCAGTATGTACTGGTCCAGATAGGGATAACCAGATTTTAACAGCAAATCAAAAACTTTCGAGTGACTAAACATGTACTAAAAAAATGGGTTGTTGATTCTATCCCTATCCATTACATCCATTATGGACCAAATATGTTTTCCTTTCTATTCTCTGTAATCTAGTGATTTGCTACCCAATATTATCTGTTGTTCCATATCGGGGAAGAGAGGATGAAATTATGTTTGTATATCAGTTTCCAGTATGACACAACCAACTTGTTGCTGCAATGCTGATAAATTGATTGGTAACTTGGGGATGGTAAAATCACATGACAGTAGGAAGGGCAAACCACCAACTCTGCTTAACAGTTGTCAGAGTACAGTACCAAAAGTCATTCTTCAGGTAAGCTTTTAGCCTGTTTGTTTCTGTCACGCCATTTCAACTTTGTAAATCAATGGCTTTTAAGCCCCAGTCTTACTTTTTTGAAATCTCCTTTCTGTATATGATGGGTTTTATTTCTCCATATAAAGATGAAATTGGATTGGTAAACGGCTTTGAATGTGAGGGATAGATGCACCTCTCTGATGCCACCTATCAAAACATGTTTCCCTTTAATGAATGTCCTTTATATTGAGTTTGATGCTCTCTTTTTTTTTCTATTTCTCCTTCTCCTTATAAATGCCCAAGTATTTTATTTCATTTATGACTGGCATATTGCTTATGTCTGTGTCTTTGCATTCCTTAATATATATTGACTGATCCTCTTAATGCCTACTGGTATTTGGTGTTTATTTTTTTTTTTAAATGGCGTGTCATCAGCTAGTTAACTGATTGTAATGTCTGAACCAAGAAAGTATAATTCAGGGATTTTTTTAAGACAGATAACTAGCATTTCTACCACCAAGATGAAGAGCTATAGACAGCCTTACGCCTACTTGAGGTTGCTCCACCAATCAATGACACAGTGGCATTGGTATCATCATGACATGTTTTGACCCTAGAGTTGCCTTCGACCCTAAGAGTTCAAGGACTTGAAAGAGGAATTCATGCTCTAGTGCATGAAATGCCTTGAAAAAATATAGAAACAATATGAATGCTTCATCTATGAGATCTAGATAATTAACGTTATATTGACAATTAAGCCTGATTGGGACTCATTGATGCATTGTTCAATTCCTGTTAACAATTAATAGACTATTGTAATCTGTCAGGCAGCTCTTATAACAGCCACAAGATGCCAGTGTTGTGCAGGACTTGTGGCATATGCAAGCAAGTATTTTGATTTGTATTTAAATCAGTATTTCAGGATTTGAAATCAGTCATGTTTTATTCGTAGACTTTATTTGTCATATTTTAATCTTGGACCTACAGGATTTAATTTACAATCAAAACTGTTTTTTTTTTTTTGTACAATCCTTGGCCACAGCCCATGGTCAAAATGAATGGTGACTTGTTAAGTAAGTAGTTCGTTTTAATTGTAGGCCTACACCTGAAACGGTCACATTTCTGCAGGCCGCAAACGTAGGCTAAGCAACCTTTAGGCCTATAGTTCAGGTAGGCCTGACCTCGGCATCTACAAAGCTACGACCCCTGTAGCCTATTAAAGTCGAGATGGCCTGCATTAGCATGAACGGGTTTGTTTGTCATTAGAGTGTTTTATACATTTTAACCTATTTTAAATACGGAATAAGGAGAGAGACGCTATCATGGGTTTGTGCATCGAGGATGAGGAATGGAGGGCTTGTCGACGGGTGATGTTTCGTTTAAGCTAAGGAGCGGCGCCTGCGCAGTTGTATGATTGCTGTTAGCACTGTCGTCATAAAGAGATTCTCTTCTGGTGGCTGCAGAGTCGAAGTGCTCATCCAATCGCTTATAACTGCAAAACTAGAGGTCTGACCAGCAAGCTAACATGCGCGATATTATACCTTAAACGGCCTCGACTTTGCAGCAAAATAAAGGAATGTTATTTTTAACTCTTCTGAATCAACCCATTTGGATTTAAGACCAGGGCAAAGCAAGGACTTGATCAACTTTAAAGCAGAATGCTTTGGAACTATCCCTAGCTCATGCATCGATTGAATTATTCGCGTGCCATTGACTGAGAGGCAGTCTGTTTAATGCATCATATCAAACGGGAATGAGGAATGTCAACGAAGCTATATTTCCTACGCACCGGCGACAGGAGAAAATGAATTAGACTTGAAATGTCTGTCATAAAAACTACATGTGACTCGATATACAACCATCTTTGGCCAGCTATTTAGCTGGCAGTGTCATCGTCCGGCATTTGTACGGGGGCATTGAGACTGAGTGAGTACGTTAATGTATAACTACGGAGCTTGGTGGTGGTGGCTACGGTGAAACCAGTGTTGTTCTGTCACCAGCAATTCGGTGCTTGAAAATGTGTCACTTTGTAGCTAACCTTGATGGCGTTGTAAAATGCGGCGCAACACTCGAATAAATGATGTCACACCGTTTGATATTTAGCTAGCATAGCTACGGATATTAGCAGTCATTCTGCGCTATATACGAGTGCTTGATAGACACATCTCAGGAACAGCCCATATTATGGAAATTGCTAGCAAGATGATAATGAAAGAGAACCCCTATTGTCTGTTAAGACTGACTGCAGGTTTTGTTGAATCTTTTTTCAACAGAGATTAGACCTTTAGGTAAATCTTGGTCATTTGGATTGAATATGATTTTACGGGAGGTGTTATTGGCTTAGCTAACGGTAATGTTAGCTTTTTCTTGGTAGCTACCCAGCCTGCTAGATACCTTGGAAACTTAATGGGGATGGATGGACGGGTAGCCTACCTAGCTACTATGATCATAAACTGCTAACGTTATCCCGCTGTCTTGGTTGACTAGCCAATGTTAATCTAGCAAGTTAGCTATCGAGTTAGTTGTGCACCGTTATTTTAATAGGATGGCCAGTAAGATTACCATAATATCCAAGCAGTCAGCATGAACATTTGAGAAATCGAATTTAATCTCAGAAATATCAGTACTAAGAATGTCTTTGAATTGACCAAAGTAGTGAATTGGACAGCACTTACTGGGAAATAAATCGGAATGGATGACATGCACTTCCAGAATAGCTAGCGCGAGATTGCTAGCTATTAGCTTGTTGATAATCGCCTTTGAGTGCCTTATTTGGTGCCACGTTTATGATCATTTCACGGAATGCGATGTAACTTGTTTATTGTTATCATCTGCTAAACAATATAGGCGCAGCCACAGTCTTATTTTACCAGGCATCATTCTCACGAGTGGCCTGCCTGCGCGTCATGGATTAAGAATGCGGTGCTCTGAAGGACGTGATTTCTCCCCCCCCTTTCAGAAGACCGCTTAATGTTTATAACAAACTTCCTTGCTGCGAGCTCAGACAATTATGTTGGCAAGCCTATCACTGCAATTAAGTAAACTACGTGTCTTGTCTACGTTCTGCAAACAGTAACCTAGCTATATGATAACGTCAGTGTGGGATACTGTATCAATGACTAACTTATAACAAGAACTGGCTACCACCAGTTGACTCGGATCACCTTCATATCTCTGGTTTTCTCCTTGCCAGAGTTACTAAGCCAGTTACTATTTAGAGTGCTCAAGGAAGTATCTTTTCATTTAATGTTTTGATGGTTTGTTTTCGATTAGTTAGGGCCATATATAATATCTGCCAGAGCAGGTCAACTGAAAGGTGCATTCATGACTTCATGCGAGTCAAGAGTAGACGGGATCAATTCAAAGCCAGTGTGGGTAAGGATGATGGAGTATACCTGGCCTTTAGAGTATTGAATGGTAAATTAACTTAAATATTTCCGTCGATTGCCTTTCACGACAATGATGTTGCCAAGGAACAATGTTCAGTAACTTATGCTCTCTTCCCTTTTTCTGTTACTAACCGCTGCTCTCTTGTTCTCACAGGCAGGAAACAACAGAATGGCATCCCTCCTTGACGAAGCCGGCAAACTAGGCTGGATTCTATTCAAGGCGCTAATACGTTTCGCCTTCATGTTGTTAAATAACTGTGTTGCTATCCCATCCTATTGCCTCTACTTAATTGCGTTGCAACCTTTGAGAATAATGGACAGCCATACTTTCTGGCAAATCGAAGGACTAATGTTCAAGTGGCTACTAGCGATGGTTTCCTCTTGGGGATGGGTGGCAGGCTACACAGGTGAGTGTACCGCTGTTCTTGTCACAGTTTCTGCCCTTGCTTTTTGTTTGGCCTTTGTGTGGTCTATAGGTTTATTGCACTACGTGTGCACTATGTGGGTCATATACTGTACACACAATTTGGCACAAGGACCTTTGCTGTGATTCCTCGTTCCTGTTGGCTTGCTTATTAGAGGTCTCGGCTCTTGCACCTCAGTGTTTGGTTTCACTAGAGCTTCTAGCAAAATGCTTACAAAATAGAAATGTGTCTGGACATGGTGGCAACAAGGCTGGTTGTTAAATAATGCAAAGGTGTTCTCCTATGCAACAGCTGTCTTTGGAGGTGTGTGTTTATGTCCTTGACACTGTGTGGCACCATATTGTTTTCGGGTTGCCTAATGCATCTGTGGTAGCTGTGGGCTGATTATCTTATTTTGGTGGAGAGATGTGGTTGTGGATGAGGAAGTATTGAGTCAGATGTAATTACTTAACATATCCACAAAGAACTATTTTAAGAGAAACAGTTCCTCCTGGTTGTTGTGGCACTGTGAGGTTGAAAGGTGTCATTTCAGAGTTTTTTTTTGTTCATAAATTTTGCCAAGTAAAGTTTCTCAGTGGTTGCAGAAGAACTAAGCCGACATCTGTTGAAGATCTGTTTGGATCAGAGACATCCCGTCCCAACGTTTTGCTGTTGTGCATGACTGCTTACAGTAAAGTGAATCATGCATATTTCCGTGCATCACAGTAGGACGCAAACCTCTCACCTTGGCGTTGCTGCCACCAGGCTCTGCCTACTGAATTACTGGGGCAATTGAGAGATTGATGGACCGAAGAGGCTCCAAAAAGTCACCATAAATGACACAACATAGATATGCCCTGCACATCTTTGCATATATGGCAGTAATGCAAACTTTTGGTGTGTGGTGACCGCTGTGGTCTAGGACTCTGCATGATGGTTTGCAAATTACTGCTCTCCGGTTCCTCCTGTGCTTTCTGCTTAGCAATGAAAGATACTTTACTTGTGTTCTAGAATCAGACCCAGCTGTTGTCATCCATTCCATTATTTTATTTTTTATTTCAGTCATCAATATATTTTTCATGTAGATCACTTTTATTGATTTGCCCACTTATCACTATTGGTAGGTAAGCCCTCTGCTCAGCATCAAAAAGGTGCTGCTAAGTGTTTGAACTGATGAAGATATCTAGCATGTCGTACAAATGCCTTCCCAGACAGTTGTAGAGGTTCAACCTGAATGCGGTCCTAAGTCACCCTGTCTGATGACTTCACTCACATGGAGTCTTTGCTTGTGCTCCTTGACTCAAAAAGGGTCAACATGTTAAATACATCACCTCCATGCTTGGCTCCATGCCAAGGTCAGGGGGTCATAGCCGGAAGGCAAATGTGCCGCCGCTGTGAATTGTTCTGGTTTAAAGATTTTCAGTAGTGGCCAAATTTGATGTTTAACAGGGGAAGTGGCCTAAGTCCATTAACTCAGACAAGCTGTGTTAGGCTGTGATGCTTTGTTATATGTGGTTCCAAAGTTGATGCACACATTCTGTAGTGTATGTAAATGAAGTCTTAGTCATTTGCACATGAAATGCAACATTTAGGGTAATAGCCTTGCGCATCTTTAGTCAGAGTAGCATGTGCATGTGGGTAGGTCCTGTAGGTCCTGTAAGCAATGGAAGCACAATGGCTGAAAAGACTGAATAACGAGGCATTCCTTTATTTGTCCCCTTTACCTGGGTAGTGGGCCGAATACCTGTAATGGAAACTCGACTGTAGACTTAAATGTCGCTCTGGTCAGCAGTCAGTAACTGACGCAGGGTTATGTGATGTGTTGCCACACAGTCCAGGTGATGGACCAGATGTTTGCACTGAGTCACTACACACTACTGAGCTACTATCACCATGGTGAATAGTGCGCCCTTTTGAGGAACTGCCCACTGTTGCTGAGCAGTGAGTGACTGAGTGAGTGAGGTCATCTCAGGGGTATCCTGTCCTTGCTTCCTCTTGCACTCACTTCATTCTACTCTGAGAAACAAGTTCTTTTTTAATTCTTCTTTATTCTCTTTTTCTCTATGACATCAAGTCAGAAGGTTCTGGCAAATCTAGAGCGTCGGTTGTCAGGGGAGTTGCATTCTGGGAATGCAAGCTCCCAGACTTGGTGCGGAAGAGGGTGTATGTGCTCATGGGTGAATCACTGTCTCCAGGATACCGGATAGGGATTCTCAAAGGCAACGCTCGCCGTTCTTTGTTCACCAGAGGCTACGCACACACGCACACACGCACACACACACATGCACACACACACACACACACACGCACACACACACACACACACACGCACACAGGTAGCCATACCTTACTGAAAGAATTAAGTTTTGTATTTTTTTTGAAATTACATATAAGTGCCTATAGGTGTATGTAGTTTTAAAAGCCTAAAAGTAGGCCTTTAAAATAAGAATATAGCAGATTGTTTGATTAACTATAGAGTTAATTGTCTTTTAGCATGTATAATTAAGGTCTACTACATGAAAGCAAAACTCTATTGCTCCTACTTAGCATACCCCATGGTCACGCGACCCACTCTTTCCACTCCTCCTGGCTTTCTCTCACGTTTACCCTCTTTCCTCAGGTTTCCAACACCTCTTGTTAATCTTCTCGTCTCTCCTTGTCACTCCTCTCATTGCACATCTCGCCTTGTTCCCCATTCAGTTCATTTCTCCCTCCCGTTCGCTCACTCCTACCTCGTTACCAGCTCTGTTTGGTAATCCTTGTCTCGTTTGCTTCCTACTCTAGTTGCATGCTGGTTAATCAGCTTATTTCTCTTATTTACTCTCCTCTCTCAACCCAACACTTAGTGGCCTGATGAACTGATTCAATTTTAGTGTGTGTGTGTGTGTGTGTGTGTACACACTACTCTTGTAGGCTGCCCCTCTTAAATCAGAACTCTGTGCCCATGCCCATCCCCATCCGTTTGGTCGGCACGGTCACAGCTTGTGGCTAGCATCCAGCCTAGCAGAGCCTGGCCCGTGTCATGGAATAGGGGGTTCATCTTCCTGCAGCATTACCACGTGATGCAGAAGGTTTTTACCTCAAGCTGGCTGTGTGTGTGTGGTGTTGGGGGGGGGGGGGGGTGTTACTGTTAACTGTCTTGGAGAGGTTGAGTTATGAAATGAGCATCTTAGTTATCTAGTTTATTAATGGCCTCAATGCCCTGTGACTGGGCTATGACCTTCACATTCGCTTGCCAACACACACACACACACAAATACAAACACACTCACAAACAAACAACCAAATGAGCAAGCACAAGAAGCACAAGCTTTGCCTGTCCCGACCCCTCTTTAAGCTGGCTGAGAAGGAGCTATTCAGTGCCATGTTTCAGGTCGGAGGCAAAACTATGTGTTGGGTCATGTGTGTGTCTGTGTATTTGTGTGTGTGTGTGTGCGTGCGTGCGTGTATGGGCACTTGCGCGGATCAGACACAGCTGCAGGCCGCTGACCCGAGCCTTGCGGTCACACTCCCGGGCCAGACAGGTGCCATGAGCCGTGAGGGGAGGGTTCCAGGATTAGAGTCCACCAATGGGCTACCGGGAAGAATGATTCTAAGAGGTCCTTGGGAGGCACGCACTCTCTGGAAGATCTAATAAGATTGCAGAGGTTAAAGCAGCACAGCTCAGAGTCAGCAGTATTGTCACTACTGTGTTTTTGTTTCCCCATCAGTGGGAGAGATGACATGGAGATTATGCCCCTGTTTGCCAGGTGACCACTTCATGCCTTGTTTCACTACAGTGGAAGCCATTTTATTGTTTATTAGTCAAACTCTTTAATGCACATTTTCCCATGTGTACAGGGTATTTAATGGTTAATGTCGGTAAGTATTGTTTTGGCATGTGGCTTACTCTTGTTTGCTTAGACGGTGGTTTTTATGTATTTCCCTGTTATTTGTTGACAATAGGCCGACTAGGGTCAACTGTCCTTGCCTTAGTTGATGGGTCATCCTGACTAGGTTACATTAGCCAACATGACATTCGAACATTGATACGAAGCGAGTTTGTTGTCCTCTCTCACCCAGAATGAACTGTTTGTTATTGCGTGACTGTGCCCCCATTCCTCTGATGTAATCTGGAGGAAGTGTGGCGTAATAATAGTGCAGTGAGATGCCTTCTGCTAGGAGTTATTCTGTTGCAGTGGGGAGCCGCCCTGCCATAGACCCAGAGATTTTAGGGTTTGACCAAGTCGATTGCAGGAGTTGGCAGAAACAAGACATCCAACCCGCAAACTTCCTACTCACAAAACAATCTAGAGGATACATCTCTATTGCATAATGGGTTTGTATGTATGAGGACTTGAAGTAAACGTCTATGGAGGATATTGCGGCTACTTCTGGTTCGGGACAATTCGGCGAAAAACAAACGCTTGATGTGAATTCAAAAATGTCACTGAATGTTTTCATTTTTCCATGAGCCATTTGGTAGTTTGTAGCAGCACTCGCTCAATCCAGCTGTCGTCAACTTCAGACTGTGGCGCTTTTACCGTTATTTCTAGCTCATCAGAATAGTTATATGACCTCATGCAGCCCATAGAGACTACGCTTTATGACAAGAGGACATGATGAATCGAATTTTTTTTATCGAGAATTGGCATAATGGTCCTTTTATTCAGGGGCAGAGTTCAGGGGATGATGGAAAGGTCTTCTTTGTTTGTGGCATCTCAACATGCTTACTTGATTTCCTCAGCAGTTGTGGGAAGCAAATGGGGGGGGGGACAAGAAGGAATGGTGGCTGCAGCACTCTTGTTAGCATGCTGGTAAGCAGGCCAGGTGTCCTGCCAGATCGCTAGTCACCAGAGAAGGAGGGAAGAGAAGAGGGAACACGAGCAAACAAGAAAGAGAATGAAGAATGGAGGGAAGGAAAGGAAGGAGAGAGTGAGTAAGTAATGGAGGAAGGGAAGGCACAGGGCCAGCAGTGTCGCCTTCAGTAAGGTGAGGAGTCACCGAGAAAGAATTGGGCTCCAGGAAACGCCACAGACACCTCAAGCCATAGCTCTGCTTTCTTCTGTAGG
This sequence comes from Alosa pseudoharengus, assembly GCF_046254945.1. Taxonomy (NCBI): domain Eukaryota; kingdom Metazoa; phylum Chordata; class Actinopteri; order Clupeiformes; family Clupeidae; genus Alosa; species Alosa pseudoharengus. The sequence goes on along the minus strand of NW_027468859.1, from coordinate 29,261,929 downwards.
ACTGTATTGTTAAGGGGATTCTGGCTTGAAGCACTGCACTTGCAGTTGGGTATAAATTATGCTTAGCCTTTTTATTCATTGTTGCCATTTTCTTCCCAGTGGGAGTGTCCATGTGAACGCTCCATGATTGGGCTTTTTCTCTGTTTCATCATTTTGGAGCAGCAACAGAGGCCTACTTTGTTGCCTGTGGAACTGGAAAGCTACATCCCTGGTGTTAAATGAACTTATTTATATTTGTTTAACCTCTCCGGCAAGTCTTTGCGACCCGAACAATTCCATACAAGTCTGCTTGCATATGTGTATTTGAATACTAGCAGGAATAGCTGTCTGCTTTTTTTGCATGGCACAGTTCTGTTTCTGCTGTTGAAAATACATTTGCAGTCTCAGCGTGTCTCAGCAAGGCAACAGGACGGTGATGTCCTTGCTGCTCAGGCCTCTGTTCTCAGCCACAGTGCGATTCACTGAGAGAGAAGCAAGCTGGCAGTAAATCCTTAGCCTAACTCGCATGACAATAATGCCCCCCCCCCCCCCCATCATGCCCTTTATAATGCTATGACTCTTAAAGACTCTTATTCCTTAAAGTCCGTGTCTGGTTTTACCCCCCCCCAACCCCCGCCTCTGTGAGGACCAGAGCAGTCATAGGTTTGCCTTACAAAATGCACAGCGGATTTTTTTTCCCTCTCCACCCTTTATCTCTATTTCTCTGGTTTCTTTTCCTGTTAGAGATCTTATTGAGTATAACGAGCTGCTTTGACCCCAGTCAGTGCAGCAAACAATTGCTCTCCTTGCGGCAGATTAGCTCTAAAACAGCAAGGCTTGCGGCAGATTAGCTCTAAAACAGTATGGCTTGTGTGCTGATGTTGCTGTCTGCCGAGTTGTTCTCTGTCCATTGTGTATGTTATGGTTATAGTTATGGTTACGTAGCAGATGGTTTTGTATGTTCATTTAGTTTTTTTTCATTTGGGTAGTACCTCATTCTTGTCTGAGTCAGTGTTGGTGATCAAATGATTAGTTTATAGCTTATTGGTTACAACTCGGATCATTTGTGTGAGTATTCTGACTAGGCCTTTTGAAAAAAGATTAAAGTGTAGTTACAAGCTCCTCAGTGGGTTGATGGTGGATTTGTTCAGCTCCTTCGCCGAAGATCTGCTAGCAGCTAGCTCATGGCTACATATATTGTCTAACAGAGCTGTGTCAGTCACAAATGTAACTTTAGAGCTGCTGTGAGCTTGGGCGTTAAGTGTGTGTTTTCCGTCTGTATTTATCATATTGTGACCACCAGCAAACAGAACAGTCAATAAACAGAGTTTCTTCAAGCCAGGCACGGAAACAGATCAGATGTCCTATCTCCTAGCAACAGCCCAGGAGCTAAACCACAGATTGGCACACATGCTTTTTGTTCATTTGCCCTTGTGAATTCGAGGAACTGAGAAGGCGATAGGAACTAGGCCCAGGAAGCTGATGATGACATTGAATCAGGTTTCGCTGTTAGAAATTCTGACCCTGAATTCTAAAATTCTGATTGTGCAGGATGCCATTGGATCAATTTAGACCAATCCTCAAGTTTACAATGGATTAAGGTATTTCCTGGCTTCCGACATGGCTGCACAACAGAGAAATAGTTTGTATTTGGAATCCAGTCAAGACTTATGTTTGGAACACCCCCCCCCCCCCTCTCTCTCTCTCTCGGCACCAGTTTTCATTGCCTTTCAGTATTTGTTCCCAATAATTATTGCCCTTTGACTTTTCTCTAAAATGTAAGTCTCTTCAGCACACAAGTGTTTGCCAAGTGTTATTGTTTTCAGTCTCTAGGTAGAGGAAGACTTGCCCCCACCCCATCCCCCCTCCTTTTGTTGTCACTATTGTGTTGGCTGTCAATAAGTGGCTTGGGGCCTGGTGGGTAATGACTCCAGTCTGTAGTTGGCTCTTCCATAAATAGTGGGTGCCAATATAAATCAGGCAGCAGATCGCCAAGCCTCAGCTGAGGTCTGCTTTTTAATTGTGTTTAATGATGTGTCCGTCAACTCAAGGCATTCTTCCTCCGGTCAGAGTAATCAAAACAGATGAGCATTTATGGCAGTAAGTAACGGATTTGTCAGTTTTGTCACAAATGAATGAAACTGTGACTAACTGAGTGAACACATAGCAGCCTATATGAAGTTTGAGTTGATGGAGTATTTTGTATCCCCAGTAATATTTCCAAAGAGGTTGTTCTTTGTTTAAGCCTGGCAGTGTTTGGTTAAAGTTGTTGGAGATACAATTGTTTTCGAGGCATAGTGCTAGGAAGTAGACCTTTGTCATTGTTAGAAATTTCACCATGAGGACTTTCATTTCCTTTTGGTAAGTACAGTGGCAATATAACAGTAGTAGCCTCATGGTTCCTCTCCTCTGAAAAAAATCCAAAGCTGATGCAATTCAGCAAATTCCAAACGTTTTGTTCATCCACGGTCACCAGGGGGGTATTCCAAGTACGTGTTTTAGTGATACACCTGGGTAAGTCTGGGGTTGCCGGTTCGAGCCCCGACCAGTGGGCCGCGGCTGAAGTGCCCTTGAGCAAGGCACCTAACCCCTCACTGCTCCCCGAGCGCCGCCGTTGAAGCAGGCAGCTCACTGCGCCGGGATTAGTGTGTGCTTCACCTCACTGTGTGTTCACTGTGTGCTGTTTGTGTTTCACTAATTCACCGATTGGGTTAAATGCAGAGACCAAATTTCCCTCACGGGATCAAAAAAGTATATATACTTATACTTATACTTATACAAGTTAACTCAGAGTAAGTGGTAAACCTCCTACAACAAGAGCCCTATGACATTGTTTTGATAGAAGAATGAAGTCATACAGCTCTTCTATTAGGAGGTTTACCACCTACTAGGAGTCCACTTACCCAGGTTTGTCACTAAACCACATACTTGGAATACCCCCCAGGTTATTTGTTATTTATTGTAAACCTGTGTCTGAGCAAGAACAATGGCCTCGTTGTTTGGTTTCATTCAGGCAATCTAAGGGGCAGCCAACACTAACCTCAACATGAAAAACGGTAGTGGGTGGGATGTTGTCATTGCAATGAGAGTCTCAGTTTCACTGTAACTATTTGATGAGACTGACCATACTGCATTTTCTCATGTTCTATTGCCTCAACAGGGATTTCCGATAACCATGATAAATCATTGCTATGGTTGATTACATTTGGGCAGGGGGACATATCAGTAGGTTTCCGTCAGCTCTATAGTACATTGACCGTTCTGTGCAACCTCTATGCAACCTTCATGTTCAGTACAGTGAAGCAAAGCATTCTGTCAAGTCTGTCTGTTGTGAATGGGAATGTTACTAATGTGGGTGGTGATGTGGTCTGTTTGCACTTTTAGTGACGGAATGGGGGGACGACGTGAAGCCCATCTCGGAGGAAGAGGCCATGGTCATCGTCAACCACCAGGCCACCGGAGATGTCTGCACCCTCATGATGTGCCTGCAGGACAAGGGCATGGTAGGTGGACAGGCGGTCATGATGGCATAGCCTATCTGTGTGCCGATTGGGTCACGGCGCTCACATGCAAGTGCAAGTTGTTGACACAAAGGGCCAGTCAGGAGGACTCTTACTTTGAAAGGTTTTTTTCTAAGTCTCCTCCAGTGATGAAACAGAAGGGGAAATAAAAGGATATGCTGTTTTCCTTTTGTGGTCTTAATGATCTCATTTCCTGGGTCGAGTTTCCTTATCAGGGTTGGGGTGAGGCGTATGTGTGTGTGTTTGTTTGTGTGTGTGTGTGTGTGTGTGTGTGTGTTTAAGATTTGCATGTATGTTTAAGACGATTTTTGTTACTCTTTGTGTGCGTGTACATCTGTGTCTCATTTTTTGTTTGCTTCAACTGTATTGATGTGTCTCCGACCTCCGTGTATGTATTTTAAGATAATTTTCTGTTTGTTTGTACTGTATTTGATTGTGTGTGTGTGTGTGTGTGTGTGTGCGTGCTGTTCCCTCCCTTTTGTGTACAAAGAGTCGTCCCAACCCAGACCAAGTTAATGAGCATTGACTTAAGCAGGAATGTGTTTGCCCAAGATAAGCTATCGGGGCAGTTCCTCGTTTTGCTCCTCATCTGACGACCCTGGTTGTCAGACGAGGCTGTTAACCCCACAGCACAAGTCAACCATTTATGAGAGGAGGAAATCACCCACAGTGTTACTCCGTGCTCTTGAGTTCATTCCTACTAGGGCTCTCACTCAGGTCATTTAAGGGCCATTTGCACCGTTACAATTTTTTGCTGCCATCTAGGGTAAAAGCAGTTGAATGTGGTACTTTTTTTAATAACACTTATATAATATAATAATGCTTATAATAGCATTTAGACCTTCATGGCCACTGCAGGAATAGCCGCCCTGAAAATAAAACAAAATTGCCTCCAGCTGCCTCATTAGCCTTGTAAATAAATAGTGTCTCCGATTTCTGCGTTGTCCAGCGATATTAACTGAACAGGACTCTGCACACAGAGGTGTTTATGTGTTCCGTCTTAAGAATCAATTGTGTAAGAGTAACGTAGAAATTTCAGTATTATTCAAGCACAGTCCGCATCAGTTTTAGTGCTTGCGTTTTGAATCCCAAATTAGTTCCTATCAACTCTTGAAGTCTCTTGACCCATGAGGCCAAAGTTGGCTTTTCAGTACAGTTTGCTCTTTGCTTTGCATCTCTGAGCCCTTCTTAACTTTGTGGCTCTCTTGTCTCACACACACACACACACACACACACACACACCAAGGTCAGGCCTGGTCAGGGAGTGCGTGTGTCGCTGGGTCTTCTGTGCTTAGCCTACATACTACCCCCACAATCATTTGCCCAATTGGAGGCTGGCTCTCTCCATTGTTGTTGGTCTATAAATATAAATCACTGCCTCCCATACCCCTCCCAATTGGTTCTTGACCCTCCATTGTCAGGGAAATGAATTGAGTTCATTTTGTCAGGTTGGATGCAATGCCCTCCAGCACCCACCCATACAAAAGGGCTGTTAACTTGCACAGGCTTGGGGCTTTAAGGAAAGTTGGTTAGCACGAAGTACTGTCCTCAGCTTTCGTGAGCAACACTGTAATTGAAACGTGATGTATGAAAGGTGCTCTGTAGATATAAAGTCATCTTTTATATGGTTTATATGGTTAGAGTGCTTGAGTTACATTTGAAGGTCAAAACCAATTTGTGAGTGAAATTTGAGGAAAGCCTTTCGAAGTGCTTTATAGAAGCCTATTAAGCTTTATCTTAATATTGCACTTGCGTGCAGAAGCCAAAACTCTCAAGTCTGATTTTAAAGCAGATTTTGACACATTCCACAGAAAGTATGTAGCCGGACGAAAAGGTATGACCAATCCCTTTTCCTCAGACGATCCTGCCTTATCCCCAGCGTTTGACCTGCAGTGATGCTCAAATCTGTCTGCCTGTGGCAAGCACCCAGACTCCAGAAGGCCTGGGCCATGGGTGTCAGGTGCCCGCGCTTGGCAGGGCTTCAAGGCCCAATCGATGCCTTTACTTAACACAATTACAATCTGGTGTGCAACTCATGCACAACAGACTCCAGCCCAGAGCAAGGGTCTCTTTGATCCATGTGCTTCGCAGTTATCCTCTAAAGGATTAAGTTACTCACACACACACAAACCCGCTCATCTCTCATTGTCTCTATTGTACACACCCTGATGAAGTCAGCATGTGATGTGATGTGTGGGTTACAGTAGCAATCAAAAAGCTCATGGCCTGTTGAGCACGGTCACGTACAACAAACTCGTTTCAACACTGAAACCATTTTAGGAGTAACTGTACTAATAATGCAAGCGTGCAGTGGTCAACCGTGTCCACATTCAAGTCTGTCTTGTGTTCTAAACGGAGGCGAGTAGTTGTCACAGGACTGGGTTGTCGTGCAGTTTATCACCATGAAGGGCTACTCTGCCAATCAGCGGCTGTGGCGGAAAAGAGCTGGCGCCTGGGCAGTCCTTCCCCCCCAGAGAGGACAGACCTTGGCTGGGTAAAGCTATCTGTCTGGTTCCCTGCAAGCCCAGGGCCATAGATCATGTCAAGAGGGTCTGTGTGTGTTGTGTTTGGGTGTGTTTCAAAGTCTCTGTGTGTGTGTTTGTGTGTGTTGTGTGTGGGCATGTGTTGGGACGTTGATGTGCCAGTCCTCAGTAGCTGACAGGAGAAGTGAAGCCGCTAATGTCGCCCGTGCCAAGGGAGGGAGTGACACGATCAGCATGAGCAGCTGCAGCCCCGGCTCCTTTGCCCCAGAGCAGGCTGCCCTCCCAGGAGGGGGAAAAAACAGGGCAAAGCTGACATTTGCCCAAAAACCTCCACCTCCGCCAGGGCAGTCGGGGCAGATATGATGACCACTCACAAAGATACTTTGTCTTGTGTGTTTGTTTGTTTTCCTCCAGGCTGTGTTTGCATTTGTGTTAGACAGTGCTGGCAGCAGGTGTATGCAAAGTCGTGGTGACACAAGATAAGCGCTGACGACACAGTGTGCCTGTTGTCCCCTTTGACTGAGCGCTAATGAGACCGTGTGTCTGTTGTCCCCTCTGATTCAGCACGGATGAGACTGTGTGTCTGTTGTCCCCTCCGACTGAGTGCTGATTATGTGTGTCTGTTGTCCTCTCCGACTGAGTGCTGATTATCTGTGTCTGTTGTCCCCTCTAACTGCGCGCTGATGAGACTGTGTGTCTGTTGTCCCCTCTGACTGAGTGCTGATTATGTGTGTCTGTTGTCCCCTCTAACTGAGTACTGATGAGACTGTGTGTCTGTTGTCCCCTCTAACTGAGCACGGATGAGACTGTGTGTCTGTCGTCCTCTCCGACTGAGTGCTGATTATGTGTGTCTGTTGTCCCCTCTAACTGAGTACTGATGAGACTTTCTGTTGTCCCCTCTAACTGAGCGCTGATAAAACTGTGCTGTCTGTTGTCCTCAATTTCAGGTGGTGCGGAAGATGATGTGGCTGATGGACCACGTGTTCAAATACACAAACTTCGGCCTGGTGTCCTTGATCCACGGTGATTTCTTCATCAGACAGGTAAAGCACCACAGATGCAGAGCAATCAGGCCCAACACTCATTACCACCCACCAAATCATCCTCTCTCTCTAAAGTGGCTAGACTAGCCAGTGTCGTTGTGCGATAAAGGTTATCTCACCCCATACGGGTCCTTTAGCATTGGAAGGACCAAACAGCGTGTCACACTAAAATATTACCTGGCACTTTCATCTGGAGTGGCAGACCGCAACACAGTCCAGATATTCATGTATCTTTTGTTGCGTATGCTGACCCAGCTCCAGCAAAGGATTGGCATCGCACTTTAGTGGTGGAGGAGAAATGAACTGTGGCAGTATTATCCCTGTGACGGCAACAAGACAGATGCTCATATTTCAGAGGGTGTCTTTCTTCCATTGGTTGGTGATTCTTGGCCAGGATAGTCTAAGAGTGTTGGCTGAGGTATAGGCTGTTTGGATTAAGACATGTCAGCCAGGAGCCACTAGGTTCATTTTAGTGCATTTGGACCGCAAGCCTTTGATATAACACTGCAGTCAAAACGGCGTCTTGGCGTCATTAATGGGAGAAGTTCTGTTTTGGTGAAGGCATTAGTCTTTATGCTCTAACAGTGCTACCTTGACGTGTCCCCCTCTGTATTATAGATGCAGCTGAGTTGATGGACCTTTGGAAGTCACTTGAGTCAGAGTTTTCATTTCATGTATTTAGACAACATACATTAATCAACATTTCTGTAAATGCGCCAGTGTTAGCCAGCCAGCTAACTTTCAACTGCAGTCCTGGCAAGATGTAATAATAACCATCAATTGACTTGGCCAGTTGTTCAATGCGAAGTTGGTAGTAAAATATAATTTACAAAAACACAACAGATCTGTCTAAGGTGAGGACAGAGGTGCTGAGTTGGGTCGATTCCATGATAAATGGATCAAGCTGCATTGGGTCTAAGGTGACTTAGCATACTATCCTAGCCTGTACCACCAGTGTGTTACCTTGAAGAGAGTACAGTGAGGCTGAAGAGTGAGACTTCTGTGCTAGCACGTTATGACGGCTAGCCTGAGGTGACCGCTGGTCAGTAATTTGTGTCGGTGTAGGTGGAGATCACTGCTCAGCTGATGATGGGCTGCTGGACTTCAGCTGTTCTCACATATTTGTGCGCATTCCTCAACACCTCTCCCTCACACACACACACACACACACACACACACACACACACACACCTCTGTTCCCTGACTCCAGGAATCTTTCAATTCCACAGATGCACGCACAGTAGCATGCACTTGTATCTGTGTCCATTGCATTTACATGAAGATGCAAAACTTGTGTACAATAGCACAATGACCCAAAGTAGATTCTTTAGGGCCGTTTCCACTGTAGGGACCACCCCTGTATGACCACTTTCAGGAATTTTTACAAGGGTGAAATGAGCTCAGGGGTAGGCAACTTGCCAGTTAAAAATGTCAGCACTGACCTGTGGCAAGTGACAGCACCTATTTGCTGAGTGCCTTAGGTAGCCTGTGGTGTCTATTGACTTCAGTTCACTCCATTTGAAGGTATTTGCGCATAATGTATTGATGGGCTATCCGAGGTGAATCATTTAGGAAGTAGGAATGTTTAGATTACTGTAACTGAACACGTTAGTAAATGCTAATAAAGCATTTAACACCAGTGTGGTCTGTCATTGTGGTGATGGTATTTTCTGCAGCTGCTATCGTACTTTAGTTCATCTAATCATTGTGATGATGGCTGATGATGGGGGGAGGGCGGGGCGGGGGGGTTCCTGTACATGTCCCCATTACCTGGGTAGTGTGCCGAGTTCCTGCTGTGGGAAACCCTGCTTTTGTCTTAAAGGAGTCTGTATCTGTCTCTTTTACATACATACATATACACGCACGCACGCACGCACACACACACACACACACACAGACACACAGAGACATACACACACCATACCTCTTCAGTACTGCTGTGCAGAACTTTTCTCAATCCCTCAACCAAAGAGCCTTTTTAACCTGAGCTCTGCCTGAAATCTCTCTCACTCTCTCTTATCTTTCCCACTCTCTCGCTCACATCAGCCCCACTGACACGTCTTAAAGGGGCCACTGAAAAATTAACATTCTGCCATTATCCATTAGCTCATTCCAGTAGTCATCCATTAAAGGGTTGCTTGTCAAGATAAAATTATCCAGTGAACCGTCAGTAACCAGATAAAGTCGCTCTCTACTCACCTCATTAGCATCGAAAGAGTCATGCTATACAATTAGACTCTCATCTCTTCGCTCCTGAGCTCTTGGAGAGAAACACAAAGCCCACATGGGATTTGCTATTATGACAAAGAATAGCTAAAAAGAGTACCTTTTTAATGGTCCATAGCCCTTGAATTACTGACCCTGAACCCGGGACCAATAATCAGAATTATACCTGGGGTCGACCAATTGTCAGTCGGTGACGTTAGCGCTGCACCGGGGCAGCCATGGCCTAGTGGTTAGCGCTTCGGACTTGTAACCGGAGGGTTGCCGGTTCGAACCCCGACCAGTAGGAACGGCTGAAGTGCCCTTGAGCAAGGCACCTAACTCCTCACTGCTCCCCGAGCGCCGCTGTTGTTGCAGGCAGCTCACCGCGCCGGGATTAGTGTGTGCTTCACCTCACTGTGTGTTCACTGTGTGCTGAGTGTGTTTCGCTAATTCACGGATTGGGATAAATGCAGAGACCCAATTTCCCTCACAGGATCAAAAGAGTATACTATACATATTATTACCTATCTATCTGCCAGGTGGCCGGGATGGACACTGGGTATTAGCTGAGATGCCACTGAAGCACCTCGCCCTGCACTCTGCTACAGTTGTTTGCCGCTGAGCCGCCCTCGTGCCACCAACCCACCCTCTCCTGTGCAGCCGACTCTAATTGTTTGTCTAAGCGGTGATGGGCTTGAGCGGTTTTGCTCGTAGGGTTCCCTCTGATGACCGGCGCTAAACGTTAGTCCCAGTAGTCACCTATTGGCATCACAGTCTCAGATAGAGCCTCTCGCCTGAGCTTTGATGAGCTACTCCTCTGCTGGGTTCAAACCACCCTCCTATTGTGCCCTGTTTGTGGGCTGTCTTTGAGCTGCAAATCAAAGACTCCAACAGAATTAACTGCTTCAGGCAACTGTGTGGGATTGAAGTTGACCTTCCTCGGATGTTATGCTATAAATGCAGTCAGTTCTATTTCCCCCACCCAATCTTCCATTTCTGAATTGTTAGACGTGCTGCATGCGGAGGAGTGACCTCTCCCACTTCCTCCTCCTGCTCGCATCACTTCCTGTCAGTTAACAGCATTGACTTCCTGTGTCCGGTTTCCCCGCCAGGGCAAAGCGCACCGGGACAAGCAGCTGGTGTACCTGAAGGACCACCTGGACAGGTTCTACTACAGCCGCGAGCGGAAGTGGATCGTGCTCTTCCCCGAGGGCGGCTTCCTGCGCAAGCGGCGGGAGACCAGCCAGGCCTTCGCCAAGAAGAACGAGCTGCCGCACCTGACGCACGTCACCCTGCCGCGCCTGGGCGCCACGCAGGTCATCCTCAAGACACTGGGCCCGCAGCAAGAGAACGGCACCCTGGGAGCCGGAGACGCCTCTGCCACCACCGGGCCGACAGGTACGCATGAGCATGCGTGTCGTAAGCAGATATATACATATTGTGTGTGCAAATAGATGCACATGGGCATGAATGCATATGTGGGTATATGCTTCTGTGACACACACACACACACACACACACACACACACACACACACACACACACACACACAAATACAAATACATATGCATGTTGTGTTTACATGCCCTCCTTGGGCATCAGCAGGAAATTAGCAGTCTGGAGGCTGATGGGTGAGCCCGTAACCACACGTACTCAGCGTTCCATATTCAAGCGACAGTTTAAATATTCAGACATGCTAAATACCCTCACAGGCAGTCTGTCATGCGTACACACACACACACACACACACACACACACACACACACACACACACACACACACACACACACAGACTTCTCTCCCTGTCCCTTCACTGAACCTCCCACAGCCCTTCCGCTCCATTAGATCTCCTGCCCAGTCACTCTGCCACTGCCTCTCAAGGCCTTCTCCCTCTTTCTCCATCCTCCTCTCTCTTTCTCCATCCTCCTCTCCTTCTCTCTCTCCCTCGTTTTTTTTGTCTTTTATCCCCCCCATTCATCTCTTCTCTTTCTCTACGCTTTCTCTCTCTCTCTCCTTCCCTCTATCTCCTTCCTCTTTTCTGACCATAAATGACCACTCTAATCCACATGTCCTTTGGAAGTAGACGGCCACCTCAGCCATCTGCCAAGCCCCCCCCCCCCCCACCGCGCCCCCACCGAGGCAACCCACTTCCCCATTTTCAGGGAGCCAGAGGAGTGAATTCACTCCCATCACAGTTCCAGAGTTCCGATTTCAGCGGGCACTGCCAACCTTGGACCGAGTCACGATGCGAAAAGGGCAGTTTGTCATCAGCAGCATACTAGCCCTAGCTCTACAAATTTGGTCCAAGCTCTTCTCTAACGGGCCAGTAAGCACTAGTCGGTGTCTGTTTTAAAGCGATGGTTTAGGGTAATTTCACCCTAGGGTCCTTTGCACCATGACCCCGAGCCAAACACCCTCCCAGAACCTGTTTTCACTGGGTCGAACCCTGGTCGAGTAGCGCTGTCAGAAACTAATGAGTTTCTGCAGTCGTAATGGTACCAACTTTTATCTCGTAAATTACCCCACTAATAATGAATGGTACAAACTTCTACAGTAGTACAACTATGTTCTTTACTCATAAAACGAGGCATTGAAAAGTTTGTAAATACACCAGTAGTTTATTTAAATAACACTTGTCTGATGGATGCTACTATCTGCTACTGCATTGACGTTACTTCCGTGATTTGGGAAAAGCCCGTAAAAGTCCTGGCAGGAAGCATGCATAAGGATGTAGAGCCAGGAAAGCACTAATATTTTGTTCGTAGTACCAGTTTGCAACAATTATTAGTTAACACTAAGTTAAAATATTAAAAACTGGATATACCCAAAAAACGTTCCTGATGGCCTCCCATCATGAGTGTGCAGTTGCAGTTTTTGTTGTTGTTTTTTTAACACATGGTGCAGATCCATGCGGTATCTGTTCTAATGGTGTTTTTGTAAAGATTTGTTTTCACAGCCAATGGAGCTTCTAAAAATGGCTAAGCGCGACCTGGCAGTGTTGGGCTGATGGAGCAGGGGAGTTTGCTGATGGCTGGCTTCCCAGAGAGAGAGAGAGAGAGAGAGAGAGAGAGAGAGAGAGAGAGAGAGAGAGATGGAGAGGGAGTGAAAGTGTGTTAATTTCTCCATTCCAAAAAAACACCCAATCAGCCACAGTGTGTTTAAAACAACACCAAAGTATGGCGCAACCCAGCCAAGCAGTGATGGATGCTGTTTTTAAGTCCTCGAGTGCTTGACCTTTCTGCTGGCTTCGGAGAGACTCTTGGGTCTGTTGTGTATAAATTGATGTGCTGTAGCTGACCTCGCTGACTTTTCTAGTGCTGGTGATGTAAGAGTGCTCTAGGATCAGCTGGAATGTTTATATACATGTTCATATAGGATAACGACTGATGAAATGTTTGTAATGCATGAAACTAATGTATGGGAACTCCCCGAAGCAAACTGTAGGATTAAACTAGAAATGCCATATATGGCTAAATGTTTTGAGCAGACCGTGGTTAGCTCTCTCAGGTTCACTCTGAGTGTGCGTGTGTGTTCTCTTATCATGGCCGGTGTCGTCCACTGTAGCTGGGGTACTGAGTAATGTCCATGCTTGCACAGGTTGAGCTCTCCATTATGATGCACCGCTCTTCCCTCCTGTCTGTCTCCTGCTCTCTTTTTCTTTACCATGTAGTCTACCTTTTCTTAATCTCTCTCTCTCTCTCTCTCTCTCTCTCTCTCTCTCTCTCTCTCTCTCTCTCTCTCTCACACCGTCTCACTCTCTGCCTCCCACGCTCTGTGCCTGTAAGGCTGACGAGAGACATGATGGATGTGGAGCAAGAGCTCAGTCAATGCATTCTAATTGCTATAGGTTCACTCTTGCTACTCTTGCAACGGCTCCTCACCAGAAAGGAAGTTCCTGGTAATCAGCAATAGAACTGATCTCAGGTCATCCAGGAGTGGTCAGGGAGGACAAGCGTAATACCCCTGATACAGGAAGTACCAGATCCCTAGACAATGTACTTGTATAAGGGAACGCTTACAGTTTTCCATAATTGTTAAAACACATTTTTTGAAACCTTCCACCCCTTTCTCCATTCTCAAACTACATTCACAGAATGTCTGACAGTTCTTGCAAAATCGCCTCAAAAGTTTTACTTTTGCTCAAAACCAAACAGTGTCAGAGTACCGATCCAGTGTATGATTGAAGTGTTCCCTTAATTTTTTTGAGCAGTATACTAGTAGCGCACCAAACGAACTTTCGTACAATACAGCAGGGCTCCAGACTAACTTTTTGCACTGGTTGCACTGGTGCGCCTAACTTTTTTTCTTAGGTGCACCAGCACAAAAGTTAGGTGCACCCAAATTTTCAACCACATCGCATTTAACATCGCAGCAGGTTCATTTTTTTCCCTTAATTACTGTCCTTTATAGGTTGTCCTATGACTTATGATTTACAATTCTACAAGAAAAGTAACTTAATGAAGTGTTGGTGCTTTAAGTGCTTCACTGAGCTGAAATTTAAACTTAAAACATCTCAAGATGAATTAAATAAAAATAACAGTGAGTAAATTAACAGTGCACGTCTTTTAAGGGCTTCAAACTGCACATCTCATGGCTCAGTGTCTTACATACTATCCTTCATGATCTTTAGGCCTTGGCTAAACCAGCTCGCCATGCTAGCATCTTCTATAGAAATGTATTTGAGCACAATTTAAAGAGATGTTCCAAGTAGCCTGGGGGATTTTTATGTGATTTTGCAATGATTGCAATAATCATTTGACTGTCCCACAATGCAATTTACTTTTTAATTTTAGTATTTTTAAATTTTCAATAAGAACATTACTATGGTTAATGCAGTAACGAAATGGTAGGCCTATTATTATAGGCTATTGCAATGACTTGCCATGCTCGATCTAAATGTGTCCATTCAATTCACCGTACACAATGACCAGTTATACATGCAGGGAATATTCGGGCTTTAAATGTAGCAGCGATATTCGGTTTGCGCCAAATACCGGATTAAATTGATTGATGCCATCAGAATGAGTTTACACAACTCGCGCGCAAAACGAATATTGCTGTTGAAAACCGGGTTACTCCCTGCATGTAACTGCGGTCAATGACGCACTCCTTTTCGGCGATATCTGTATCTCTCTCGTTCGGGAAGGCCTTGTATGCATTGTTCGCAATTTTAAGACTTCTTTTTATCTGCAATGACTCCTATAAATTTGGCGCAAGTGGCATTCCTGTACGTCGGGTTTACGTTCAAACTGTTCTGGTGAATAATTATTTCGGACTGAACTTGGTGAAGGGAAGTTTCACTAGGCCTATCGTAGGCAACGATAAACTTGATAATCATCTCGGGCTCGTCTGATCGGTTTGCTGCTGCCAGCCTCCGAAAGGCAGTGGGGAGAGGGTACATTTATCTCGGCCTATGTGACCACACTGTAATGCAACTACATCCACTCTGTTTATCTGACGGGTCTCTGACCTCTCTCTCTCTCTCTCTCTCTCTGCAGCACACACATTTTCAAATTTACACACAGGCACTGGGCCACGGCCAATCAGAGGGGAGGTCCCGCCCTTCACTATCTGTGAATTGTTTAAACCACGATATTGGCCAAATATGTGTCTGTTATTGAACCAAAGGTAGAGTTTCAATGCGGAACCTTTTCCTCTCTCGAATAGCTGGTCGCACTGGTGCGACCTCCGATTTTTTTTAGTCGCACTTTTGAAAAATTAGGTCGCATATGCGACCAAATTGGTCGCACTCTGGAGCCCTGTACAGGCTCAATTCACCTCTGACCAAGCGGTCATTCCCCTGATATGACACACATTTCCCCCTTATATTCACAGCCTCCTTTTTGGATGCCTGTCCAGGATTGCTAAACAAGAAAAACATTCAATTGGATCTGAACTGAACTGGAAGTGAGACAGATCTATGCGTAGCTCAGTGGCGCAATAGAGAAGTGGAGCTCCTCCGAGCACAAGGAAAACAAGGAAAACTGAACATCCAAAACAGTTGAGGCAAGTTGAAAGAAACAAACAACCCCTATAGCTGATGTTGCAGGCCTCGTCGTAAAAAAACCCCAAAAAACTGTTTCTGGGTCAGCCGTTGGCAGCGCATGTGTATGTAGTAGTGCTGCTGATGCTGTTTGGGGTAGACTGCGCACAGTCATCATGACTGCAGCTCCTGAGGGTGCAGTTGCAGAATGCTGAGTGCTAATGCGGGGTGGGGTGGGGTTAAGGAGGGCTGCTTTGTTATTAGGAGGCTCCAAAAGCCGGC
>NW_027468859.1:28486433-28598933 GCF_046254945.1 Alosa pseudoharengus | reverse complement strand
CAGATGCCCATCTGGTTTGCATTAGAGCGTTTGGGGGGAGCCGGGGGAGGGGGGGGGGGGTTGCAGCCATGGCGGTGGGTACAGCCCATAAGGAAGCATGTAACATGGCCCTTAATTACAGACTGCCACGAGCTGCGGCTTGGGAATGGCCCTGTATCGGCTCAGAGCGCTAACACAAAACAACTTTATCGCCATTCGCACCATACTGCCCGCCCGCCGACTTCGATTCATATTCAATTCAATCCGCTCTCTGCAGCTCCTCGCTTAGCCTCGTTCAACGTCCCTTCCCACATGCTTGCGACACATTAAAAGAGGTGGACTCGTGGCATCAGGACTGCGACGCGGGTTTGTTCAAGATAGGATGGGAGCATGACTGCGTGCGTGAGCGGCCGTGTCTGACAGTGAGAGACACTGGCCGTGCTGACATACGGATGACCTTTCAAATTCCAAAGTGACAAACCAGAGGTTGACCATTGAATTTTGTAACAGACCCCAAGTCAGTCTGAGGGTTGAGAAACTGAACAGTGTGTAATATCACATTACAATACTGAGCATTTCGCTTCGCTGCCATCGTAATATAAAAAAAAAAGAATGAAAGAACGATTCAGCTAAGTAACAAAATCTGTCAACCGGCATTGATGCAGGACAGGAAAATTGCTTGTCACTAAATCAGTAAATCAATTTTTCATGTCGTTATTAGGCTCACTGTAATCTTTGATGTCTCATGTCTGCCAACAGTTCTGTGCCTCTGTCTGTGAATGTGAATTATCTGTAAATTATCCAATCACAAGTGAGCTCTGAGTCATAAAAACAAAAAGAAAATATTAGTTTGTTTTTGCTGTCGTGCAATAGAGGAAGCAAAGGCCTGATATGTCTCTTTATGTCTTCTCCTTAGCTGAGGGCAGTTGTCTGTTTATAATATGCACTACTAATGACTTCAAAAAATGACATAAAATGATCTAAAAATCAAGGAGTACACACAGAGGAATCACACAGAACAAGGTGTGTGTGTGGCAAAAGCAAAAATGGTGGCGAGTGATATCTCTCCAGACATGCTGTCGACATTATGCTGCGGCAGTATAAACAGTGCTTGGACACAGGCTGTTAGCACGGTCATCTCCAGCAAGAGAAATCCACTGTCAAAGCAGAAGTTTATTTCAAGACACTCCTTTAATTTTCTAAACTCAGCGACGTCTGTTTTTCATATCTCCCCCCCCAAACACAGGGCCAAAAAAGTTCAGCTAGAGTACTCACTAAATCCTGACTATTTCTAGCCATCAAGGTGTTTTGCTTACCGAGAGAGATTGCCACGAGCATTCCAAGGCTGCATTATTATTTTATTTTTTTATTTTTGCGTGCCTAACTCACTGGCTGCCAACAAGGAGAAATGATGGTTTCGCCCTCCTGCAGATTCGCTTACACTGCTTGTAGGATGGGGATTATTGACTTAACTGGTCTGGACATCAACAGCGTGAATGAAGGGGATGGGGGCCGCCCACTGAAATCTGAGCCATAATATAAGTGCACGCACTCTATATGATTGAGATGTCATTATTCAGTCAGAGGAAAAGAGAAGAACTTGTGGGTTTGATTGATCTGAATTGTCTTGTATTATATTGCATGTTTTGCTTTTCATTTGGCTTGCTTTCCCTCTCTTCGCTCCAAACAGTAATATTGGAATGTGACTTTTCTCCCTCTCATGGGATGAAGTAGAATTAACTCTGTCCTATCTGAGTTAATAAAATGCTCATTTTTATAATATGTATCAAAATAAATGGTCATTTTTATAAGATAATTATAAAACAATGTAATACATGAATACTTTATCTGTCATGATTTCAATGTGCTAAACTACTGTACGGCTTAACTACTGTAAGTTTATAAAATGTTCATTGAATGGACGATAGGATTATGGTGTGGTCCAAACCGGGATGGACTTTGAATTGTTTGTCAAAGCACTTGATCTCCAAGTAGCCCAAGCGCATATTAAAATGTGAAACTCCATAGCACTACTTACTAAAGCGCAGCGCAGCTCACCTCGGTGTGGCATTTTTGTCTGTTTATAAAAAAGTGAAACCTTTGCTCAATGAGGCCTAGCTGCCTGAGAAAACTGCTGGGCGAGTGCTGCAAGCTCGTTCTCGTGCTGGTGGAAGACGAGGAAGAAAAAAAAAAGCCTCCGTCCTTGTCACTCACACGGAGCCCTGCCGCCCTGACACCAGCGCCACTAAATCACCTCTAAACGCAAACTCTCACGACAGACAGACGGACGGTCCACTCCACACACCATCCATACACAGCGAGCGTGACAGAACCATGCCCGGCGAGATAAGTGGGGAGGGGTGGAGAGGTCCGGAGGAGTGAGGGCAGACATGACACACACGTCAGCCAGGGCTCTGGCCCATAATTCACTAATGCACTCCACAGACCAGCCAACCCCACCACCAGCACCAGCAACCCCCCCCCACCCCCCCCACCCCCCCCCGCCCCACACTCCTTCCCCAGCCAGTCTCAGGGCCAGTGATTGATAACGAGTGGTCCAGAGACAGAGCACTGATGATGGGGAGGGAGAGCCCGCCGCGCGTGATTAAAAGTGCTGGAGCATGGTCCCGAACTGATAAGGCCGATCAAACTGTGATGAATCCTCCCTGATAGAGTGCTTGTCTCATTAGGTCACAATGGAGTCTTCAGCACGCAGGCTTGTCCAACTACTAACTTTTCCACAAACAAACTTTCCTCCACGTCGTTTTTTCGTATCCTGTCTGGACAAGGATGTTTGTTTTATTATTCCCCGTTTAGACTAACATTTTTTGGCTTAATCTGACTTTTGTCTGTGTGCAGGACTTCATTACCCTCAATCTTCTTGAATGAATGGGACTAGAGAGAGCATTAGACAGATGTTTGTCCTTGAAAAAAAACCCACACACTATAATAAAAACGAGCCAATGAAAGAGACAAAATCTGGCTACATTTGCTATTACATAAACAGAGATGTTTTAAATAAAGATAACGTTAAATATCGAGCCTGGGAGCGGGGAAAGGTAGTTTACATTCTCAACAGAGCAGTCTTGATAACAGGCCAGGAGGAATATGAACTGTTTTAAATGTGTGCATTATCGTAATTTATTGGCCTCCAATTTGCCCTGCTCTGTGGCTCCTTAAGTCTTTCCCTCTCTCTCTCTCTCTCTCTCTCTCTCTCTCTCTCTCTCTCTCTTTTCCCCTAGCCCTTTAAACAAAAGACAGGCCTGGTCCGGAAGACGAATGGGAGTGAAAAATCATTCGCCGTCGGTAATCGCATAAAACAACACCATATTTGCAGACTAATAAGCAGAGCGTTCCTCTCCTCCCTCTCCCCTCTGATTGGGATTACAAGGCCTCCACTGGAAAGGCCGGCCTGATTTACACCGCCGATTTGGAAGCGCTTTCATTTGGAATGAGTGCTGGGTGGGAGGAGGGCTGGGGGGTGGGGTGAGGTGGGCGATGGCAGAGGGGGAGGATTTCATAATTCTTTGTGTATGTCTGGAAGTCTTCCATGCGTTCCGATTTTTAACCAATTTATGTCCAAAAGGAATGACCCCGGGAATTAATGAGGCTCTCGCCGTAAGTTCCAGCACTGCCGAGGTCATGTAAATCATCCGCTAGGGCTCCGATGTTTCCTTGCCTCCTGCTCTCTCTCTCTCTCTCTCCCTGTTTCTCTCTCTCTCTCTCTCTCTCTCTCCTAGTTTCTCTCTCTCTTCCCCAACCTCTGTCTCTCTCCCTCCCTATCCCCACTCTCTCTCTCCCTGTTTCTCTCTCTCTGTCTCTCCCCCTCTCTCTCCCTGTTTCTCTCTCTCTGTCCCCCCCTCTCTCTCCCTATCTCCACTCTCTCTCTCCCTCTCTCATGTATACAAATTCTCTCTTGCTATGTCTTGCCCCCCCCCCCCCCCCTCACTTCATGCCCTGTGATAACAGACAGACAGCGTTGGGGCTGAGAAATAGCATCTCATTGACACGTCCTGTCTATCCAGCAGGGCATAATTCACGCGTTGCGCGGCGGGTGGCTGTAAAATGGGCTTTTAGTGGGGCCTGTGTCCACTGATGAATGGGCGCAGGGCTCGGCCGCTAGGCAAGGGGTCACTTTCCTCACTTCCCATCCAGGCTCGGCTTGTTGATGTTATACTCATTGCTCTCTGCAGAGGCCCCTAGGTTTTTCCACCCTCCCCTCTGTTGTTCATTTTATGGCTTTATAAGCGTGATTTAGCCTCACCATTTCCTTGCGAATTAGCACCGAGGGCCACAATTATTAAATCACTCTGAGGGCATTTGTAATGCGGAAAAATGATTACCTCATAGACATGAATCCAGCAAACTTAACGGACTTACGCCTTCATAATGACCACTGCAAATCAATCAAGCAACTTTAATACAGGAAAAAAAGATTTGTCACCCCATTCGCAGTAATCTAATTTATTATATGCACCAGTGATTGCTGTTTTTTTTACATTTGAGGGGAAAAGAATGACAGCATTCCCAAGAAGGATTTAAATTTCAGTACCGTTCACAGTTAAATTTAAAGCATTTCAAATTTCAGCAAGGCCTACCATGGCTGAAACTAAACTGGAAGTACAGTATATTTGAAGTGAACTGGCTCAGGAGTTGGCTGTCACTGGTGCAGGCAAAAAATGGGAGATTTTGCAGGGAACTGAGGAAATATGCAGATGGAGTAACTCCTGCATGTCATCATGGCAGCGGACTGTTTTATTTGCCAGTTCCTGTATAAACATGTCAACATTTATCACCTCGAGTTCATCCACCTCCTCTCCTATCTCTGACATCATCATGAATACTGTGCAAGCATCTCCATTTAGCCCCCTCCCCTCCACAGTCTCACGCACACACACACACACACACACACACACACACACTCCCAAAAACAACTCAAAGATATTTGAAATCATGTATTCCCCCATCTCACCCATCCTTTATCTTGTTTATAGGATTATTCTCTAGGTAACAGTTAAGTTGATATATGGATTAGTCGGGGTGACAGTTCTCCATATAAATCTGGCCTGTCTAGCAATTACGGTCATTACATACTTCAGACTCTTCTAAAATAAACGGCGCGGTAATGTCAGGCGCGAGTCCTGAGAAGAAGCAGCTCTCGGGCCCACCCCCACCCCCCCCCGCCCCGGCCGCTCGTCTCCACCAAAACACCTTGATGGCTGTAATTACTGTCATGTTACGAGGCCGATGAGAGATACCAGAGGCCCAAATAAAACGTAAAACGGTTTTGATATGATAGATGGCCACCTCCTTGTTTGGAAATTCCGCAGCGCCCCGGGCCCGCACAGTTTGCACAAGGGGTCTTCCTCCGTCTCTGCCGCCGCTCTGGCCCAGAGCATTCTTTCCCTCCTTTTGAAAAAGCAGCTGCTTCGAAGACACGGCCGGCGCACAAACCCGGGGACGAGCGGCATATATGGTGCTGCTTTGCGCCGGCCTCTTGTTTCACACATTCAGTGGGTGTTTGGTCTTTGGTCTGTGTTTTCAAGTGACCCCCTTATATCTGGCCTGTTTATGTTGGCTCTAATACATCTAAACGACATCAAATCCAAACACATTCATCCAGACACATTCTGGTGAGCTTAATGGGACATTCCTCCACCGGGCCTTAACTCGTCACAGAGCAGCCAGCCAGCCAGGGGGGCGGGGGGGGGGGGGGGGTGAAGTGCCGGGGAGATTAAGGCGCTCTCACGTTCTCCACTTAATTATCTGAGTTGACAGAGACTGGTTTCAGAACAGCGCTTGAAGTGCCACCTCATGCCTCTTGCTGTTGTTGCTAATTTGTTCCCACTCTTGAGGCAATCAACAAGTCCCTGTGACATGGAGTGTTTTCACTTAAATTACTTAGAATGTGTAGCCTGGGTTTCCCCATGCTGCCTTACACACACAATTTTATTCGCGCTGCTAGGCAGCCTGGATTCCATGGACCTGTTTTTCACCTCAAAGAAGGAACCAATCACAGAATGGAGGGGGGACAGCAAGACGATGATGACACACCTAAGCGGTGATGAGCTACGTACAGACAAATTTGATAGACATTCGTAGCGCCCAATAAACGGCATTCCTAAACCACGTCTCAAATACGAGAAAATGAATGTGTAGTTCCCAGACCCCATCTCAATGAGATGAGGTATGGCGTTAGCCAGGCTACAGAATATGCCTATCTGTCAGTGATTGCATGCAATTCCAGTGGATCAAATTTTGCTATCATGCAACTCATCCTTACTTTGGCTTTTGCTCGCCTTTCCAGTAAAAGGAAGTAAAGGGGCAAACAGTCGGCTGTCTTACACAAGACTTCTTACACATTTACCAACTATCAGAGCTCTAATATTTCCATATCTTTCCAGTTATGGGTGCATTTAATCATTGTGTGGCATGTCCAGTGAAATGTGGACGGAAATGAAAAACACTAAATTAAATGTCGCCCAAAATATAACAAAAATGAAACCATCATGAAGAGACTCACAGAAAAGAGGAAAGGCTAATCTCAGGAGGATTTGTCAACAGCGGTCAAATAATGTGGATTTGTGGTGGCAGCTTGCAAGGACTGCACATTTGCACTCTCAGGCCAGTTTTGCTTCCCTGTGCTTTGGGAACATATTTTCAGAGAGTTATTTTAAGGCTTGGTGGGGATTTTAGAGGCATGAAATAAAAGCTTGGGTTCATCATGGCATTTTGTTTACAAAGTCCAGTGGCCTTCTAGGATCACTGTTAACACAAGTCATTTTATGTGAAATAAATTATTCCAAATGACTGTTACGTATGAGGTATGGATATTCTAGGACTAGATTTAGGACTTATTAAGGATTATCTGATTTGAATTTATTATTATGCATTTATGTATTCCATTCCATGGCTGAATTATTTTCATCAAACACTTTCCAAGGTCATTGCCAGCGATTCACAATACTCGATACATCGCAAAAGATTAATCTACGATGCATGTGTGTCTGTGTTTAATTGAGAAAAAGAAAGAGGCAGAAATCTGGAATGCACTTATTCCCTGCATTTCACAAGGAATTTGAAACAGTATGCAAAGTTCATAGAGTTTTAGCTTAGTATCTATTTAAATCTTTAAATAAATATAAAATATATGTCTCACAAATAACAAACAGATTTTTTTTGTTTAAATGCATCTTTCAATGTTTATGCTTACATAAAGTAGTGACTCTAACTGGAATAAGGTAAATAAGCAGATATGTCATTTAGAAAATGAATGTGTGTGTGTGCGTTCATCATTGGATGTGTAGGCTGGTCATTGGTGTGCATGTGCAAAAGCCCATGTTGGTTTAACATACTTTAACGACAGTATTATATTTACACCCACTCCAAGGCTGTTGTAGTCTTTCACTGGGTTGCACTGTGTGCTGCATTCAGGCATGCAGGTCTGCATATTGGACAATACTTGGCCTTCTCAAGAATGATGAATCATTCATAATGTTTCCTGTTCATGTATATGGTGCACACCCTTCTAAGGAAACCCAGACAGACACTACTTTCTGGGCTGCAGACTGTTTTTGTCAACACTTACATTTGTAGTATTTCAACTGAAGCTGAGATCAATATCTATTTTGTTAAGATAATGGGATTAAGGCCTGTTATGTTAACAAAAAGAACAAAATGGTAAGATTTCTAAACAAAAGATTTACCTGATATTCCCTCTGAATGTTGTGCAGACGGCACATCTATAATGGGCTCTGGTTTGGCAAGTCAACTGCGGACAAAAAACAGAGAAGCCATTTAGGGTCTAGGGCAGGATAAGAAATTAGTTATTTCTTGGTGAAAGCCGCAATTTGATGTTGCCACACTCTGTATTTAGGTACCCTATTAATGCAAAATGACTTTTTCCCTTAGGGAAAATAGACCTACAGACAATATTTGCTTTATTCAAATTGCATGGCCAATTTGCTTTGGCAAAGCATGAAACATCTCCGACAGTATGGTAGACATTGCTTGCTGATGTGAAGTAATTTTACTTTACTGAGACATGATATCTTTTATGGTATATGTACTGGTACTCTACTGCATTAAAGTGCCGGTGTTCTTTAAAAAACATATATTCCCTCAACAGTCCTCCAATTCAATCAAAGTAACCATGACATCAGTTAGACCTTTATAGTTGGGCAAAGTGATCTTGGCTTTAGGAAAAAACAAATGGGTGAATTACCCTTAAATACAGATTTGGGTCTCCACTGGACCCAAGAGGAGAACATTAGTGTTTCTGTTCGACAGATTCCCACCTATACCTCCGTGCTTGCGTTCCCCTCCTCCCGCCATAACCAATGGGGCCGTGGGCAGCCAGCGCTTACCACAGCTTCCTCGCCGAAGACGCTCTCTGACAGCGCACGAAACGAGAAGAGCAAAAATGTGTGAGAACTATCGCTAATGCGTGCCCAGGGCACACTAACGTCCGTAGCACTGCATCACGGCGCTCGCTCTCCGCGGCCCTGATGATATCAGAGACGTGGGCCTCGCAACAATCACGTGGAAGCAGACTGAACGTGCATTCCAAATGAACGGGCAGGAGACCCTCAGCCATTCAAAGCCATTCAGAAACCACAGGTATGATTTATGAACGGGACCCAGTCGCCTGAGCAAAATTAATAGTAGGAAATGCTGGAGTAGCCCGGCAACTTGTCCAAGATACACTTTCCCTGGCTCTCCATGGGAAACCTGGGTGGCCCTTACCCCGAACTTCCTCTGGTTTTCTATGTTAATGTCATTGCTTTTCATTGCGGAGTCACCACCACAAGTGTGGTTTGGGTCAGACAAAGAGGGATGAAACTGTTTGTTCTCACCAATACCAAATGAAACAAACTGATGAGATGATGTTTACCAAAATGACATTTTCGGAAACTGGGGGATAGATATGCGGAAATATGCTAAATGTTTATTGACTTTAAGTTAAAAGACAACAGTTTGAAAAGACAGGGTACACAGAGTTTTCCAGAAATAAGAAGCCGCCCTAAGTATTATGGTCAATGGATATTTTAAAGCCCTTGAAACACTTAATGCTTCCCGCGGACCAATCCCACAGAATTGTTTCCTTGTGGTTTCTTTCAATTGCTGAAGTTGTTGAATGGACTGTTGAGTTATTCTGACGAGCTTAGCAACAACAACAAGGCAGAACTTCACAGACGAGTGCAAATCTGAGCATTAAAGAATATCACGAGTGCACTATATTTCATATAAATGAACACATATTTCTGTACAACATGAACAATGCGAATGGTAACGATGACATTAAGAGGTTGACATTACTTCAAATAATAATCTATCACGGCTGAATATTCTCTCATGCGTTATAAAGAGGTGCTTGGGCTCTCTCGCACACACTGGGACACACTGATCCCCCCCCCCGGTCAGCATGACACGTGTCATTATCCCTGCTGGTGTGCCGGTGGACCCACGCTCCGATTTCCAACTCGCTCAAGTTGGCACCACTTCGAGAGCCCCCTGTTTTCTGAAATAACAGAGGATCTAAGGCCCATTACTCTATATTTGGAATATTGCGAGGAGGTAAGTGGAGGCGGGTGGAACATTTTGTAAATCTTGAGTCACCCCAAACCGCTGCGAGAACGATAAATGCGTTGGGTTCTCCAACAGGATATCCCCTCAGACGCGTTCGCCGTGCTACTCCTGATGAGGATAACAGAGGGAGCATTATTTTTCCTCAACAGCTCAAGAAGGTGATAAAGGGCTCTCAAATCCTCGAACAGGGCGCCACCGTACACGCACATTAATTCACCTCGACGCAACATTTCATCCGCTTGGTAAACCAAGAGGTTTCGCCAAGTTTTTTTTAACCCTTTCTGGTGAAAGCTGATGGTCACCGTTGTTTTGTGTTTGACAGGGCAGTACTGAAACCAACAGTCAAAACAAGAACTGCTCAAAGGGCAGAGCTGTACTTTCTTGGAAAGACGCTGAATCACTGTTTCCTATCTTTGGTGTGATATCTACAGTGAATACTGGACAGGGCAGCAGACCTTACACTGTTGGCCTATGCTGTGGAATAAGACTAAAAGTCATGTCATAGCCTACCATCTGTGAAGAATCCTCATGAAAGTGTAATAGCTGAAAGTTCATCACAGCATTTGATATCAACACATTATAGAGTCTTAGACATATAATCTGTATAGTTACATCGGTGAAAGTCATTGAGGCATGGTTTAGTTAAAATGCCATTAGTTACCCAATGTATGCAATTCTTTCAAAAAAACAGTCAAGCAATGTGTTGGCTGCAATACCACTGAGCAGTAAATATTATACACTGAGTATAAAATGCATGTATCTATACACTAAGATGTGTCATGTTCATAACATTAAGTCCCTTGAGTCTATCTGTTTGATGGGCTTTCAAGCTGAAATACTGAGTTTTCCATACTCATGAGATTAAATAAGATTACTTGTAGAGGGGAAATTGTTTTTTATTCGTCAGTTTTAAATTTATGTTTTCTTTATTGCTCTGAAGTCATCTCACAGGCGGTAGTAGCACAAGCACTCTTTTAAACATGCTCAGGTCTGAGGTAGCCCATTAATACACTCATAAATGTTAATTTTGCCAGTGGGATGGGAGATTGTGTTACTCTTCTGGCAGAAATGAGCACAAACACGAGGCTGGCCATCTGTTAAAATTATTACCAGACGTGGCTTCCTTTGAAAAAGTGCACAGACTACAGAAATCATGTTTGTCAACTGAATCATACCATATTTGCTTAGCTTCCACCTTCCACCCAGCCAGGGAGAACAGAGAGACCCCCAAGAAAATATACGATGTAAGAGTCTTGTAATGTTCAGTTCAATAAGAAACTGGCGAACTGAGATATAAGTATAAGTATATACTCTTTTGATCCCTGCATTTATCCCAATCCGTGAACTAGTGAAACACACACAGCACACAGTGTACACACAGTGAGGTGAAGCACACACTAATCCCGGTGCAGTGAGCTGCCTGCATCAACAGCGGCGCTTGGGGAGCAGTGAGGGGTTAGGTGCCTTGGTCAAGGGCACTTCAGCCATGCCTACTGGTCGGGGTTCAAACCGGCAACCCTCCGGTTACAGGTCCGAAGTGCTAACCAGTAGGCCACGGCTGCCCCAAATATAAGGCATACTAGTGCATATAATCACTCATTACCAGACTAATAGTGACAGTGAAAGGCCTCTGAACATTGGATCAAACCCTTCTCCCAGACAAAGCAGCCTCAAAAAGTTTTTTTTTTCAGTCTTGTGAAACAAAATAACTTAATAATATCTGGTGTTCAAGAGAACGTTTTTGTTTCATTATTAGTTCGAGCTACTAAAAGAGAAGTCTACCACAACATCTGATTTTCCTTTTTTGATGGTTATGTTAATTAAGCCATTAAACGAGTCTATAATTTCAGTTTACGTCTGACATAAGGCAGAGTTCTTGCCCTTTGAACTGCACTGAAATGACCCATAACACTCGAGGTTGTACTAAGTTACAGTATGACATTTAAGCCAAAACAAACTATCAAGCACATCATAGGAGACCGCTTGGAAGCCGAGAGAAGAAACTACGCAATCAGATTTGGACTCAACTCTAAGCCAAGCCATGTGGTGACGAGAGAGACAGAGAGAGAGAGAGAGAGAGAGAGAGAGAGAGAGAGAGGACAGAGTGAGAGAAAGAGAGATTGAGAAGAGAGTTTCAGGAAGAGAGAGAGAGAGAGACAGAGAGAGAGAGAGAGATTATGGAAACCGTTATTGCATCATTGGAGTGGTAGAGACAGGGCTCATTAGGGCGACAGTCATCCTCATGGAAAGGAAAACAGACCAGAGTCTGTAAATGCTAATTAAAGAACTCATAAAACTTCAACACTTACTTGAATGATCTCCATTTACAAGAAACGGAGCGAGCAAGAGAGAGGGAGAATGAGTGTGAGAGAGATTAAAAAAAAGAAGACAGATACAAAAAAAGAGAGATTCTTCCACGCATCATGCAGGGCACCAAGGTACACACCATGGATGAGAGGCAAAATCCATAGTGAATCAAATTTACGAGTCAATATTTAACTTGTCTCGAGCACTTTCATAGTCTGAAAGAATAACATGTGCGCCTCGCCCTGCATCGCCTGTTTCATGGCGACGTCTCCCCATCAAACGATCTGACCAGACCCTCCTGGCTGAGCATCAGAAGGCTGACAGAGCCTCAGACTAAATCAGACTTGTCAAAAACACCCGGCTATTGTAAATTACATGCCACGCTCTCTCTCCCCTCTTTATTTTTCTTGGGCTGGCGCGACCCCTCCCAAACTCGTCTATCAACCTTTAATTTTCCCTCATAAAGGCCTGCCAATCCTCCAAAGGTGATTTTTCCACACGGTGCACTGGGCTGGCAATTAGCCTGCGTTACTGCCCAGGCCACAGGCGCACATGTATCAGACGCTTGGCTTGACTCTTTTCTCCCTTCAACTGTTGTGTTATTTGTCCATTTGTCCTTGATTTAGTATCTTTCACTGTCCTTATTAGTAATGTGGATTTCTTATTATTTTTTATCATCCTGTTTATGTTGTAGTGTATGTTGTGTGTGATGTCTTGAGCTACTGGGACCTTGAATTTCCCCTTGGGGATCAATAAAGTATCTATCTATCTATTGATCTATAGATCTATCTATCTATCTATCTATCTATCTATCTATCTATCTATCTATCTATCTAATGAGATGCTATATGTAATCACCTACGATTACCTCCAACAAGTTCCCTGTGGATAAATAACTGCTTTCAAAGCACACCACTGACACCTGTTAAGCTACCCTGAACTGTGACTTTCGAGAATTTTCAGATCATATGCTGCCACTTCGTTTCAGCAATAGCCCTTAATGAGGATGTGTGCAATAATCAGATTATGTGCAAAACTCTTCACAGTCAGATAACAAAACAGGAACTGGGAACAATGTGTCATTTCAAGAAAAAGGAAGTAAATATGCCTCAGTGGTATTAATGCAGTTACTTAGAGGGTGTTTACGCCTGAACAATCACAGTGGTTTTGCTGACCAGCATTCCGACAAAAACAGTTGGTGTTCGGACAATTGTGTCTATGTCAGAAGTCACATCAGTCAGATCAACTGCAATATGCACTCAGGCCATTTGTTAAGTAATTGTGTCTTGTAGGGAAAAAACTGTTACTGCTTTCGTCTTTTTTTACCTGCACATGAACAAAATTGGGGAAGTAGCAATTACTTTCATTGCAACGAGCACTTCGGAACATGTCCAAATAGCCAGCTGCCTACTCCGAGCGACGAGGTTTCACTTCTTCCAAAGGACATACCTCAGCATCGATATTGCAACACTGTAGGCTGACCGTTGAATGTGAAGATGGTATCATAACTCTTGCAAAATGTACATAAAACCACACAAAGGAGCTCTACAGTTGTCACGCCAACAACACTAAGCAGTGTGAATAAATCATGCTCTGGTTTACTGAAATAACACATAGATGCTCTTCGCACTGAAAGCAAAATGGTAATTTCATGGTTTCATTGCTTAAACAATGAATACCTCATACTGCTGAACACCAACCACTGAGAAACAATTGAACACACATAAATGTCCTAAATTATTTTCAATTACTTGTTCCCTGTTTTGTTCCCTTCTTTCTTGGCTTATAAAAGTTATTGATCTTACTAATAATTAACGGAGAGAATCATCATTTGTTGCAAGTTGCACGGATTGCTGTAAAAAGTGTAAATGCAAATGTCATTTGAAAAGGTGTAGCTTTCTGATTCTAAAGAAACAGCATCACAAATATATTTAACATAAAGAGTACTTACTCATAAAAACACATAAAAGTTCTAATGTATCATGGCTGTGGCCTTCTGTTTTGCAGTGTATCACCATTACAGCCCAGCCTAGCCACTTCTTCTTTTCTGGCCAGATGGAGTTGGCTACACAGTTTGTAAAACGATCATCTGCCTTCTCATGACTAATGTGCATCAAATTACAGTAAGTGGCTATAAGGGTGAGAAAAAGCCTAAAAAGAACAAAAAAGATCAAATCTTGCATTGTCAGAATATGTAGTTAGGAAAGAGTATGAGCGTGTGCATGTGTCCCTGTGTGTGTCCCTGTGTGTGTGTGTGTGTGTGTGTGTGTGTGTGTGTTAGTGTGTGTGTTAGTGTGTGTGTGTGTGTATTTGTGTATGTGTGTGTGCGCCTGTGTGTGTGTGTGTGTGTGTGTGTGTCTGTGTGTGTGTCTGTGTGTCTGTGCGTGTGTGTTTTTGCATGTGTGTGTATTTCTACAGAACACCTTTTTTTTCTCTGCTGCAAGTGTAGGCCATGTAGTTTACAGAGGGGAGCGTGTGGGGGTGAGGATGGGTGGGGGGGGGGGGAGGTGGTGGGGGGTTGTCCAGGAAGAGAGACAGAGAGAGAGAGAGTGAGGGGCTATGGTGGAGAGCCCGTTGGGTTTGCAGGCAGTCCATACAGCCCATTTATCAAAGTCACCACGAAGGGGCTAATTTGTAGCACAGCTGTTTCCATATATGATGTGTTGAAACGCTCAATCAGAAAAATCGGGCCAGACCGACTTATGTCTACAGCTCATAATGGAGCATAGAGGGGCCAGTCACGGGACATAGCCAGCCTGGCCTCCACCCGTGCGACTGCTGCTACTTTTGAATAAGTAGTAAACGTCAGCTGTTCTAATTTGTTGAGACAGAAAAAAAAAAGATTTGGGGAATGGTAGGACCACAGTGGGAGGCCGTGTGTGGCACCAGGACGAGGTTGAGTGTATGTGTGTGTGTGTGTGTGTGTGTGTGTGTGTGTGTGTGTATATGTGTGTGTGTGTGTGTGTGTGTGTGTGTGTGTGTGTGTGTGTGTATGTGTGTGTGTGTGTATGTGTGTGTGTGAACATGTCTGTATATGTGTGTGTGTGTGTGTGTGTGTGTGTGTATGTGTGTGTGTGTGTGTGTGTGTGTATGTGTGTGTGTGTGTATGTGTGTGTGTGTGTGTGTATGTGTGTGTGTGAACATGTCTGTATATGTGTGTGTGTGTGTATAGGTGTGTGTGTGTGTGTGTGTGTGTGTGTGTGTGTGTGTGTGTGTGTGTGTGTGTGTGTGTGTGTGTGTATTTGTATATGTGCATTAAGTCATTGTGACTCAAAATATCAAGACATTTTTTTTACCGTGTGACTTTTTCAACTGAAGTTTTATTCACTTACACTATCTGGTCTCGTATTCAACTTAGGATTCCAGTCGCTGCCTTTCCAGCTGTGAGGTTTAGTTGCAGGGCTGCATGACCCATAATGTGAAAACTTGTCCAGTCCGATCCAACTCCCAACAGAAGAAATCCCTCCTCATCTGCAAACACAAGATCTTACGCCACTGCCAGGCTAGAGAGGTGGTGGGACATTACTATACATATAACTGTGATATTAATATTCATATTTTAAAAGACAACAATTGCAACAATATCACAAGACACAATCAACAGTTGTCTTATGGAATACATTCTGACATTTTCAGGAAATTAATTCAGTGCCACGTTGTAGTGCGATTATGCAACAGCAGCTGTTCGTTAGTTCTATATATTTCTCAGAATTATCATGTCTAATACTTCTAACAGTTCTTTTAACAGTTTATGAAAGGTATGACAGCAGTATCGTACATAACATTAACCATATCCAAACCCTAAACTTAACCTAAACTATAAATGGTAGTTAACAGCGTGTCGACAGATTCTTTGATGATAATCTGATCGTTTGTGGGCGGACTATCCAAGTAGATTGTAACCGATACATCTAATATAAATATAGATCATAAATCATATAAGAATATATGAAATCCAGACCCAAATTATGCATTGTATGTATCTTTAAGCATAAAGCATGCACAGAATCTTAGTTTATCTTCCATTTTAGATTCAATACTATACACACCAAAAACAAAAGCTGTCTCAGATATCTGTCCGTGTCTCTCCTAAATGTGTGACACAATGGCCTCTAGTGGAGTGGCGACGACTGACAGAGACAGCTCAATCATTTCCATTATAGCAGCCTGCCTGGCGGCCCCAGCTGGCTTTGACATTAACACTAGGCCGTGACTGACAGAGGGCCTGGCCTTGGGCCGGGCTCCTGGGGCCTGCACAGTACATTCAGCTCTCCTTTTAGCCTCTTGATTTACTGTCCCTGGTGGCCGCTCGTTGATCCATTTCCCCTCTCCGTTTGCTCACAGGGCACCCCGAAAAACCGTCCTCCAGCAATATATTTGCTTTATGATTTCCTGAGGAGCCAGCGAAGCAAAACAAGCCCTGCTCCCTTACACCTGTTCCAGTTAATGTGCGGCCGGCCTGGGCCTCCCCTCCCCTCCGCTGCCCTTAGGAACCCCCCCACCCCTATGGCCCCCACCCCCCCCTGGCCTCTCTCTCCTCAGCCCCCAGGCCCCATGGCCCCTAAGCCTGGCCTGGCCTCTCCACTCCGGTCCCTGAGGTGCTGGGGAGAAACAGAGGGCTGCCGTGTCACCGGGGCTCCATGTGGATCTTCCATTTGCCTGCTCCTCCTCCTCCTCTTCCTCCTCCTCTTCCTCCCACTCCCCTGGTTCAGTGTGGTCACAGCGGCAGGAAAGGCCGAGGGGACGAGTGTGTGTGTGTGTGTCTGTGTGTGTGTGTGTGTGTGTGTGTGTGTGTGTGTGTGTGTGTGTGTGTGTGTGTGTGTGAGTGTACGTGTACAGTATGTGTGTGTGTGTGTGTGTGTGAAACGTGTGCTGCAGGTCTTACCGTGTGGGTCTGTTGGGGGGCCCCGCTTGTGTGCCTTGCTGCGCATTCAGGATTAACATGTGTGCTGGGTGTTTGTGTAGCGCAGCGCGCAACATGGAGCTGACATTAATAAGGCAAATGTTGGGAAATTTACATCAGGCGCAGACCACATGCAGATGTGGCGGTTACACCGCTCAACTGCATTCAGCACTGAACCCCGACCCCCCTCCCTCCCTCCACACACACACACACACACACACACACACACACACACACACAGACACACACACCCCTACCTCCCGTCCATCCCAACCCCCTCCTCGCAGCCTTGTCCAAACCCAGATGGATTGTCAGAAGGCCAGTGGAAACTAGCAACCAAAAAGACCTTCTCAATTACAAATCCGCACTCAGTCAGTCAACAGACTTATCAATAGAGTTTTATCTCACGCGGTACCAGGCCCGGCAGCTGAGTCCGCACCGAGGGCCCCCGGCGCTGGACCGGCTCCCAGAAGAGCTTTCCTGGCTCCAAGCGGAGAACGATTTCCCCCGTGTGCAGCCCAGAGAAGCGAGCCCGAGAGAGTGAGCTTGGACTTCCACACGGTGTCTATTTTATTGTCCTACAAGGCTCCCCCGCTCAAAAGCCAGACACCGTTGTCATTTTTCATGGCTATTTCCTGAAGTGCAAATGGATGATAACGTTAGGTCGTACACTCACACTGACCTGCGTCCGTTTCAAGTCTTCGGGGGAAATATATGGAAAAAGATTTGACAGTTGTCCAGCGAAAGTATTTGATATAGTATTTCTTGAATGTCCATTTGAATTTACAAGCCATTGTGTTATCACTTTGTAGAGGGCAATTTTAGCTGTGTTCTTCAATGGCAAATACTGACTTTTCCTGCTGATCTTGTCAGCAGGCCAGATGCATGTTTAAATCCGTTGATACTCTGTTATTAACCATGACAACTTTTTATTTGTATTGCAATTAACAAAACACAAAAATGTATTATGAATATTCTGGTATGAGCAATTGCTGAATGTTTCAATCCAAGACACAAGTTCTACGTTCAAGTCTCTTAAATGGTCTGAGACAAGATTTGGAAAGCTTTCTGACGACAGAAATGAGAGAATGTCAATTACAAGGTTAATTTCTGGCTAATGTGAACCAGGCCAGTGTCCAAGTTTCCAACAGTTAAGAGGTTTCTGTGGACTTTTCGACGCACAGGATCTTACCGGTAGTCCACGTCTGAAAGTCATTCACAGAGTTTGGCCAATTTTTGTTCCTTTTTTTCCCCTTTTCTTTTCCTTTTTTTTTTTGGTCTGGAAGAGGCCCAAAGGCAAATGGAAGCTATGAGGGTCAAGCTGAGAGGTGAACATACAGAATTATGAGAGGAAGTATGCATGTGGCAATGTCTGTTTTTCCAGTCATGTGTGTTTAAGTAGCAACCTGACAGAGTGAATGTATTTCAGGGTGCTGTGCTCCAAGCTTAACTCGAGCTGTCCTTCTGATGCTCGCTACACATGGACTCTGAGTGAGTGGTGTGATCTGGTTCTGAGTATGTGTGAGTCCTCCTGCTTTTTTGTATCCTTGTATGTGTGTGTGTGTGTGTGTGTGTGTGTGTGTGTGTGTGTGTGTGTGTGTGTGTGTGTGTGTGTGTCTGTGTGTGTGTGTGTGTTGTTTAAAACGTTTCCCCTTGCCTTAAACAGTGTGTTAACCGCTAGATCCCATTTCCATCAATCTTTATGGTAGGTCAGGATAAATGCACACACATGTTCACTCTAACAGCTACAGCGGACTATGACACAAAAGGTAGTGCATAAAGTAAAAACTAAAGACAGAGGGACAAACATTCTCCTTCAGAATCTTCTGGGCCCATTAACAAAATATGTGCTCAAGAGGAGAGCTGTTTGTGTGTGTGGGGGGGGAGGGGGGGGGGGTGGCAGTGAATAAACCCAGCCACCCACCTTTAGCGCAGTGATTGCTACTTCCTCAGCTTTTCCACTTCATTGATGGTTATGTGAGCTAAAACAACGCGCTTAATGGAGACTCAGGCGGCCCTGGGGACTAATTAGGGTCACGTGACTTCCTCCCAGGCTTCCATGAAAATAGCTCCATCACAATGGCCTGTGATATTAATATCGGCTTTGGGAAAGTCAGGCCTACTCTCCACAGGGAGGGTTCTGCATGAGCAAACAGAGAGGTATGCAAGGCATTTAACAGAGAGAGAGAGAGAGAGAGAGAGAGAGAGAGAAATGGTGATCCACTTGTTGCTATATCTATGAGTGTTGGACGCAGTAACACATCAGGGAAAAAGGTCTGAAATCATATCTGCTACAAATCCAGATCTCCAAAATATATAACCTGTCCAGACAAATGAAAAATATTTGTATGTAACTTTCCTGTATTCTATTGTTTCTGGTCTGGCCTTTTGACTTTTTAATGTACACGTCAATGCTATTATACGAATGTAATCATCCCATAGAGTTTTGAATCATGACACCAACATATTATTTTACAATTAATAAATAATCTGTGATAGTTTTATGATATTAAATAAATATGGTTTTAAAAATTACTTTCAATTACTGTGTTTGGCCTAGCTGTGTTCTAATGTGTTTGCAAGACCGCAGATTGTTATTAGGTGGGTAGAGTTACAAATAGCGTCTGGAGGAGGGGGAGGTGAATGTTTTGGCTTATACTCTCAGCACAGAATGCCTCTGCAGATGTTATCAGGACTATTTGTGTTGAACGCCTGTCCGCTGCTATTATCAACACAGTAAATTACCAAACAATAAATAAACGCCACACCCTGAGTGTGCCTTTGACCCCAGGTCAGATGGACAAGAAACCGGGGAGGTGGGGTTGGGGGGGGGGGGGGGGCTTAACGGAGTCTGGCTGTACTGGCACTGATGACACACACTTGGAGAAATATAAAGAAATAGACTAGAGAGCACAGAGCGGCTTTGTTAAGGCCGTTAAACAGCAGCAATAATAAAGGATGTTTAAAATCTCTGGTCTGCAAATCTCATTTGAACATCCGCCCTTCCTTGTGAAACTGTCATGTTGTCACTCCGAGGCTTTGAGAAGGGCCATAATCTTCCAGCTGTATGCACACCAGTGAAACCCCAGCGCTGGGCAGAGCAGTAAGAGGAGGGAGGCCCACCTCAGTGTTCAATACCTGCGCGGTGCGCGGGTCCCAGCGCTCCACCCCCCGGCCTCAAAACGGACACGTGCTCCGGCCGGGAAAGACATCTCGATTGGCCGAACCCTTGTATAAGTAGTCACTTGTAAAAATACTTCAGTTCACTGCATTGTAAGCCAGGCGAAGATCGCTCTCTTCCGTTTGAAGGGAATTTATTAGACCAAACATCTCAGGTTCAGAATCCTTTACCTTTCGCGTTGCTGGATTATGTATGCTTTTAACAGAGCTGTAAAATTCATTCTACATTCCCATCGCAGGTCACGACCGCCAGGCCTCCAGCTTTTGATGTCATAATACTGTAATGTTTTAAAACTCATTATATGCGACTACCTTCGGGACAGACCTGACTTTTTTAGCAGGAGTGTCCATACTGTAAGACCCGGTGAACTTGTCCAGCTGCAGGATTCCAACAGGGAAAAACCGCTGAGGGACCGTTTCTTGGCTCACACCGCCTTACATTCACTTAGGGTCTCTTGGACTCAACACACTGTGTGGATTAAGCCGCACAGCAAGGCGCCCAGGCTCACTATATCAACTGGCAAGTTGAAATCTTATTTAAATGTTGTGGATCTCCCATTCATACATGTACATGACTTCCACCTCCTGAATTTGTAATGCTAGATGGTACGACTCCTGCCAACAAAAAGGGCTTCCCGAGTTCAAATTATTACAGCAGCTCCCAACCAAAGCACGATGTTATTTATCTGACCCTGCAGGAGCCTGTGGAGAAGCCATTACCACTGGGTCAAAGCGTAATAACACACGAAACATAATGATAATCCCCAAGACCTGCGACACCCTGGTCCACACAGACAGGCCACAGCCATAACCGACATGTTTGCCGTCGTACCTCAGAGCATGTCCCAAGGCCCTCTAGAACAATTTTGGTTGTGTGGAGTGGGAAGGCTACACAGACAGCATGTCTAAATTCTTGTCAAGCGCACTCCATTTGCAGACTAGCTACACATTAAGTGGTCATTACAGACCAGACCGGAGCTCATCAAGATGAAATTATTATATCTCAAGGCTAAAACTGTTTCTGAGAGCTGAATTCAAGAAAAGTACAGTAAGAATTATGGTTCATAATATTTATACTTTGTGGAGTTTCATATAATCCTGTTTATACTTCCATAACTATTAGAGTTGTGAGAGGAACACTTTAAACCGAGTCATCACTATTCTCTTCACATGTAGGCTATACTTAAATGAATGGTACTAAGGTAGGCTATTTGAGGTGACCCTTCTTATTGTTCAACAGTTCATTTACAATACCCATACTCTACATAACACAAGGCAGTTTTTAAATAAATAATACCAAGAGTAATGCCAAGTTTACACTGGTAGGTACGTACTGTAATTTTTAAACGGAAATAAAAACTGCTTTTAGACTACTGTAAATTTAAGAGCTGCTGAAGGTTACTATAAATATTTGTGTGTTTTGTTTGCAGAGAGGGACACAGTGACTGCGTCAGAGGCCACATCTGCCAAATGCACCACTTCATTGTCTCTTTGTTTCATCCAATGAATTTCAGGAAGTGACAAAGATGAAGGTCCTTCAATAAATGACCAAATGTAACATAATATACGCAGTGGATAATTCCATTATGAGGTCATCAAATCCACCAATCCAATTATTTCCAATTATATCAAAATCAAATTATTTTATAAATCACTTTTTTTGAGTTGCCTGATACACTGTCATTTTCCACTAATTTGTGACTGAATTTAAGAGCATAATACTGGAAACGTAAAAAAAAAAAAATGTAAACAATACAACTAAGATGTTCAAGTATATTGCTCTCCGTGGCGATCATGTTGACTGTGTGATGAGCTGCCATTCCAGATGAAAAGAATCGCAGCAGGCAGAGCGGACGGAGGAGTGGAGTGGAGCGGAGCCTCGTGTGGAACGTGATGAATGGATGGATGTGTCCTCCGCGCAGGCAGGCAGCGATGACTTCAGTCTGGAGCTGTGTGGCTGTGTCAACATCCCTCTGGCTTCCTGGCAGGTGTCCCTCTCATTAGTCTTGCCGCCGCCGCTGCCGCCGCGTAACGACTTCATCGGAGAAACGTGATCCGTGAAGAATGTCATACTCCTAATTGTTGGTCATTCCTGGAAGTCTTTTGTGTTTGGGTCATGTGTGTAGAACATGTTGCAATGGGGAAACATTTGACGGCACCATCGGTGAATATCAAAGCTTAACTGTTGAATTATTGCATGATGGCCTCATTACTTTTTTATACAGATGTTCTTAATATTCTGTATTATATACAGATTATTTCTATTTTTGAGGATACATTGTCAGCATTTCCTATGAGTACATCAACCTCACATATCAGACATACAGTAGCATGCCATCAGTGAAATCAACAATTCCAGATATCTAGGAGACATGGGATTGACGAAGTCCAATAAAATGAAAGGGGACACCCATAACAGTCTCCAAACACATAATTATGGATGTTATCCCTTTTTATGAATGTGGTAAGTATAGAGGCAACTACATAACTAATGTGCCAGCGACACACTTGAAAGTGCTGAACAGTAGCAGCTATTCACAGCTTCCCCACATAAAACTACATGCATACATCTCAAGAGTGAGCCTTTGAGAGTGTGTGTGAGTATGTGTGTGAGCATGTGTGTGTGTGTGTGTGTGTGAGCATGTGTGTGTGTGTGTGTGGGTGTGTGTGTGTGTGTGTGTGTGTGTGTGTGTATGTGTGTGAGCGTGTGTAAGTGTGTGTGTGTGTGTGTGTGTGTGTGTGTGTGTGTGAGCGTGTGTAAGTGTGTGTGTGTGTGTGTGTGTGTGTGTGTGTGTGTGTGTGTGTGTGTGTGTAAGTGTGTAAGTGTGTGTGTGTGTGTGTGTGTATGTGTGTGAGTGTGTGTATGTGTGTGAGCGTGTGTAAGTGAGTGTGAGTGTGTGTGTGTGTGTGTGTGTGTGTGTGTGTGTGTGTGTGTGTGTGTGTGTGTGTGTAAGTGTGTAAGTGTGTGTGTGTGTGTGTGTGTGTGTGTGTGTAAGTGTGTAAGTGTGTGTGTGTGTGTGTGTGTGTGTAGGGGGGGATAGGAGGTGTCAGGTGAGTGATTTAGGACGAAGGTAACGGTGCTCCCTCCTCACCCCTCCGCTGGGACTGTGTGTCCCATGTGCCACTCTCACGAGCTGCAGTCCCTTCGCAGGAAGACAATTGATTTACTAGCATAAATGACATAAATCACATGTGTTTCTGTAGCGGAGGCTGGGGCGTAATGCACTTTGCATGTGTGTGGA
This sequence comes from Alosa pseudoharengus, assembly GCF_046254945.1. Lineage (NCBI taxonomy): Eukaryota > Metazoa > Chordata > Actinopteri > Clupeiformes > Clupeidae > Alosa > Alosa pseudoharengus. Next base: position 28,575,734 of record NW_027468859.1, on the reverse strand, counting down.
TGGGTGAGTGTGAATGTAATGGCACTCTGAGATCGCTTAGCCAGGCTGGGGTAACTATCACTGTGATGACTGGAGTAACACTCTTATTACCTTTCCATTTAACTTTACATTGAACTTGTAGCTTTCCATTGAGCCATCATAACTGTAACAATCATGTTATGTATATTTTATATATTATAGTACACAGATGAGTTAATTCAACCATATCAGCTGTAATGCTTCAGTGTACAGGGGTACAGTATATCTAAAATTATATTCACATATCAAAGAATTTATTAGGACAAGTGAAGCACAAGTGATTCTGAGCAGCCCGAAACAGAAAAACAGAAACATTCAAAAACATTCTACAAATTTTTTTTCGGACTGGATTTTGCACTGTCCCTATGTTATTCTTGGTTCAGAATATCATACAGCAAGGCACATTAGTTGAACTGCTCTTTACATTGTTGAATAATTAAAAACGCTTAAGTCAATAGTCTGCCAAATCATGAGCCGTTTTCTCCCACGGTGCAGGAAACTCTTCATACACACAAGACCAGAGACTCTTGATAAAATTTATGACATTTCTCCAGTAATTATGGTAAAGGGAGCAAGAATAATGATGGATGTCCCATATGAAAACAGATTGCGGAAGTTTGCCAAGTTTTTAAGGCCTTTTTTCCCTGCTACAAATTGGTTTTCCTCTCTGACCTTGCAAAGTCGCCAATAGGTATCATGAGAAAGTTCCTTTGGGGAGTCATAAGAGCCGCCAAAAGGCCTCTAAATTTTATGTCTGATGGCTTGAGGGTACGGCAGGAGGATTTGAAATGAATGGAGAGGAGAAAATTGCACATCCGAAAGAAAACATGGTGCATTTCCTTCGCTATGTCAGGATGAGAGAAGGAAAAACACCAGAATACAAACTAATTCATCATCCACCATTTTTACGGCTCCTCCAAGGCCTGTAACTCACCAAGGCAGCCATCTCCTCTCTCCGCCTTCATATTGTCAGATTAACAACACGCTGCATCGGATTTAATAACCTTATTATGTGCAATTCTACACTGCCCAGTAAAACATTTACACTTTGAACTGGAGGCCATGCTATGAGTAACATTTTTTATAATATTTCATGAGAGGTATAGCAATGGAATAATGGAAAAAGTAACCCTATGCGAGTTTGACAGCGTTCTGTAATAACATAGTGGGTGGGAGAAGCAGTGAACTGATGAAATCATCAACTTTGTCCAGTTTGCCCAAAATCCACGTTTATTACCCATCAAATCAATTATTCTCGCCGGATACGACCTCACAGGATATGACCTCACGGTGTTGCAGTAGCCTAAGTAGGCCTGACCAACAGGTTCCAAAAAAGTAAGCGAAAAATATTCTCGTTCAAAAGGGATTCTACCTTTTTGTTGGCTGCTGCAGATCGTTTGACTGCATGTAAAAGAGAGCTTGAGCTGCACCAGTAAAAGGAGAATAAGACTTGCTGGATGATGCATGGGCCCTAATGGTCGTAAATTACACTGCTCTATGTCTGTAAATTGGAATTACAGAGGTTTTACAGTAATCAGACATCCAAAACTGTATCCCCAATAAATAGTAGATTAGTGTGAAGCTAGTTCCACAAATTGCATCATTATCTTGTCCAGGAATTGTCACTGATGCAAAACCCTCTAGAGATATTTTTTTGGCTTCAATACTTTTACCTTCTGTAGTAGCACTCTGGGGCTTGAGCTTGGCTAGCCCATAACAATTTTAGATTAATTCCCATTAATTATGGTTTTATGGACGTACGTCCAACTATGTCAATCTTCGTTTTCAGCCTCAGTTTTTTTTTTTGACCACCTGCCTCTTAAATAAATTGCAATGTATTCCCACAGCTATTTCTAGCATACAGTACTTCCATAGTGGGGATACATATTTGTCTGTTCATAGATTATTCCCTGTTGCTCAGTTATCAAGCAGGTGCTGATGTTTCGACAGAGTTTTCAGAAATGTATTACGCACATAGTGCAATTGCACATAATTTGATGGTTACAAGTAATATTGTTCCGGGCTTTTTGCTGAGCGCCCCTGTGTGTTCCCTTATGCAACTGACTTAGTTAAATTAGTTTACCAGTGAATAATTACATGTCAAAAACATAAAACCTGAAATATAAACAAAAAGAGGCAATGGACTGTCAAAGTAGGCCTATCCCAGCTAAGACTGATATATCACACCATACCGAAATAACATTATTGCTCTGCCTCGTGCTGCTTTCTTTCTTTCCCTATGTAAAGCAGGAAACTATGCCAAAAGCAGCCGTTGATGGTGATGGTTGAAGTATCACCATCACTCCACAGATGAAACTTTAACATCTTTGGGAGCACACAAATAAAAATGTTTTGATAGTCATGGATTGGATATGACACAGATAACATCTGACATGGATGCTTTACCTGTCTCAAGGCATTAATTATCCTGGTCAACCATATGGGAACTCAATATTGGAAGTGCTGTTTCAGTGGATTCCTGAAGAGGCTTCTGGTACTGTCATTGGACTTCCTGCAGAAAGGGGAGCTGATTTAGTGTTCAGGTCCAGCGATTCCCCTCATTCCTTTTGGGAAATTATTTATCGCGTAATTGGTTTGAGGGATTTCAGAAGGAGGCGGGATCTTATCGCACACGCTCTTTCCAGATATGACTCAAGGGACTTTCTTTCTTTCTTTCTTTCTTTCTTTCTTTCTTTCTTTCTGTTTTTTTCCATTTGTCATTTTTCTTTTTTTTTTTATCTCCGCAGTATAGCAACCCTAATTTCATGGCATGAAAGTCACATCATTTGTTATAGGTAGTTACTCACTAAAATGGGCAGTAAAGTAAATTACTGAAACTAGGTTTTTTGTTTGATAGTAACGTATAACGAGGCAAACAATGGTAGCATTTACAACCAGTGTAGTAATGATGCACTTCACTGGCAGTATCCTTCGGAAACTGAGGCCATAAATTTTATTACTATTAAATGCTTCTAATGGGAGTTGACAAATAGTTGAACTGAGCAGCTTTTCCCTCCATGCTCTTGGCAAGAGCTAGCAAAGGGAAAATTCCCTGTTTCAAAAAATGAGAGACACATTAAGGCTGCCAATCCATTCGTCTAAATTTTGTTTGAGTGCAATTTAAGCCTTTTTAAAAACGTCTGCTGAAAATACAATGTTCTTCGGGGCAGTTGCACAGATTTTATGAGAGCAATAAAATTGTCATTGCAATATGGATTAAAAGATAGATTGTTTGAGGATGCATGAAGGTGTGTGTGTGTGTGTGTGTGTGTGTGTGTGTGTGTGTGTGTGTGTGTGTGTGTGTGTGTGTGTGTGTGTGTGTGTCTGTGTGTATAGGACCTCATGTGTAACATGGGCATGGTGCCTGGTGGCCCACTGACAAGAAAGTACAAGCCAACATTGAAGACTCTCCTAAATCATTATACTGTGTGAAGTAAGGAAAGGGTCAGATTAAGAATGCTTTCCAGTTTTTCCACAAAAGCCCAATTCATATTGTAGTCCACTGTGGTCATGTAGTAGTCTGTGAATTCCCACATTACAAGCTGAAAACTCAAATGGATTCAAACGTTTCCACTGGCTCATACAGCATCCACCCAGACACCCTTCTTCACTTCTCGCCTTAACTCCGAAGGTGCCAACCCTCTGCGAGCCAAGAGGTCAGACCGTTATATTTCATGTCTCATTCAGCACCGTTTCAAAACGACTAGCAGAGGCAACCTGGGAAGATCACCAACAACATCCAGCGGTTGGCCCTGCCGCTATTCCACTGCAGCATAACTCCGAGGAGAAGCCTCTTCTCCCTGCATCCGGAGAGCTGCCTGATTTATGCTCCTGTTTACTGATGTCTTTCAGATGGCCAGCCTCGCTGGTTATTGTCCTGCTCTATTAGTTCCCAGATGAACCTCTGATGGACAAATTAGCGTCCGTCCCAGGGGACGCACAATATTTACAGGGGTTGTGCATTGCACTGGACCCTGCGGTTGGCCCTTCGGACTCGCAGAGGGAAAAGCAGATGGTTCACGGTCATGCCGTGTTTAGACATTGAAACAGTTTGGTTTCATGGTGCCTTTTATGCCTCTCTGCCTCTCTGCATGTCGGGGTTATGTCTTATTTCACAGAGACAAGCGCACTAGAGCATGACCCAGCCTACAGTCAGGCCTCAGAAGAAGAGATTCCTGTACTGCTGACAATAAACAGATACAGTATATGGGGAATAAGTTAGCTAAAAAGCTAAATGCTTTGAAAGGCCTATTGAAAGCCTTCATACTGAAATGCATGATTGAATGAAAGCACTGAACAGTTTTATAACAGTTCATAATAGTGTTAATGCTGTTCAACTGTGCAATGCACGTCATCTCCTTGATGAAGGCAGTACAAAGTTATCAAAAACAACAATCTTGGGAAATTTGATACCTGGGCAATACATGCCATGTGCATCTGCGTTAAACTGCTGTAACCTTCGTGGGAATCATAGCAATTCCCCTAGCCAGCTGTTAACACTCTATGGGACTTATTTCAATGGGCCTAACACAAATGAACCGCAATGATTAAAGCAGATATCTAAATACTGGCCTCTGTGTGGTACGGCCCGTGAAGACCTGTTGATTATTGTTAAGTAAGGAATAATGGCTTCTCAGATTAACAAGTAATAAAAATGTAAGAATTTAATGATTCAATTAATGTGCGTGTCATATGTCAAATGTGGTGCACAAATGAGGTGAAATTTGAAACCTACATGAGAAAAGCGAAAGGTGAAGACAAATTGTACAGTGAAAAGAATAATATACATTATGTTGTACTTTTGTTTTTCAGTATTTTTTCTGTTAAACAATATCATGTGTGATCCTGGGATCACTCAGGAAAATTTCTTAAAAGTTATATTTTGAAAATTATGTGATGGCATGAAAATATGTAAGAAAAACATGCATCTGTCCTAAACTCTATCCTGTAATATTTCACTTTGAGTGATGTGCCACATTTACCATATTATACCATAAGCATGTCAAAACATGGCACTAAATCAGTACAAAAATAACACTGTTGTCTAGCATTGAGGACTTCCTTGAGCATTATATGCGTCCTCTGTGATTGCTATCTTCACATTCAGCTTTTATATAGTGTAATTATGGGTGTAATATGGGCCTTTTGGCAAAGGTCCATAGTAAATGCATGGACTGGTATAGAATTATGCCGCAATGTGTTGTGTAAGACATAGGAATTACTAACATATCTTTCAGTTTAAAATGGTGAATGTCCTCCTTTTTTTTTGAGGTTGGATTATTTATTATAGTTGCCCAGTAATGGTAGCCTAGTACTTTATTTCCCTTTGGAAAACGCTGTCATATTATAAATTGAATGCCACCATGTGAATTATTCTGATTATTCTCAAAAATAACATTTTGTTAATTTATCCAACAACGGATTGCCAATACTTGGCAACAAACAACTTTTAATCTCATGCAACAAAGTGATGTGTGACAATAATTACCAGAAAGGCAAAGGACCCTTTTTCAGTAATGGGCTGCACCAATAACACAGAAAAAATACCACACTAGCAGCCAGTCATTGAATAGTATCAATGCCTTTGTCTCTCTCCGATTTCAAAAACATATGGGGTGTCCTTTGAACCGCACAGGGAGCAGTTGGGCCTGCCGTGGCCCCTCACTATGTTTACGTTTCAGCGCCGACCTCTTTCCTCCCGTTAAAGAGAGAGGAAAAGAGGAAAAGGCTTGAGCGTGCGTAGCTTTGGTGAACATCGGCTCAGTTCATTACGGGCCGGCTAAGTGAAGACTTCCTAATTCGGGCCCTTTCGGGCATCTCCTGTGTGGTTTCGTCAGCGCTCTTGTTTCCAGCAGACTGTCCCCGGTGGCCCTCTGCACACACTCCATGTTTCACCAAAGTGTTTGGCGTGAAACCCTGATAGGGCCGCTGCTGGCCCGAGCTGTTTGCTCAGAAAACATCAGCTGTCTGCAATACATAAAGTGCAAGTTTTCTAAATTGTGGTCATATGAATCACTTTTTTTTTCTCTTCAGGCCAATGACGATATTTTATTATGATCACTTCCTGCAAGGCTAAATTTAATGCGAGTCTGTGGTGATTACATCAACAAATCAGTTATGAAGGGTGGCTCAGCAGAGGGGCACAGTGTATTTTTCTTGCTGTTTTTCACCTGTCTTCAGATATGGTTTCCTTTCAGAGAGGAGCTGTGGGGCGTTTGGGGAGGTAAAGGGGTCGAGGGGGGGGGGCAGGGGGGTGGGTTTTACTTGGCTGCTTCCTTCCGGGACCCCGTGGAATACAACATTAAACCACAGGGAGGAGAGAAAACCTGTAGTGCACTAAAATAAAGTTATGTCAAAACCATTCGCTTCTTCCTGCAGTCTTTCCTCAGCCTTGCAAGTATCCTCCAAGGGGCAGAGAACATTACAAGCCACTCGCTTTATATGAATGGGCACTAACAGACTTTTTCGCCATTTTGATAAGTCTAAATTTGCAGGCATATCCTGTGGTCCGCCAGGAACAGCCTTAGTTTCAATTTACTGTCTCCCAAAAGGGTCCCTCTTCCTATTTCAAATGGAAATTGTATAAGGTCCCCCTTTTCCCCTGTGTGGGTATAGTGACTTCAAAAGGCAGTGATGGCTCTTTTAGTCTTGAGGTGAATGAGTTGACATTTTGATGTTTTGAACAGGTTGGCAAATATTTTATTTTGTTATTATAAAAAAAAACTTTACGCGATAAAGCTGGCACACTCTAAGAGACTTGCGTCTGGCTTGTTGGCTTTTTCAGTGGCAGTGGCAGGGTTTAACTAAGTAACCAAATTTGACCTGGTAACAGATCAATTAATAAATCAAAATGTGCTGTAGAGACAAAAGTGGATGTTGTCTGATTTTTACGGCAATGATTGAACAGAAGTCCATAAAACCTTAGGAAGAAAAAAAACTTTTATGTTTTTATGTGCACAACCCTGCGTTATACTACCCTCCAAAGATCTTGTATGAAAATCTGCCAGGGGAATAGTCCTGATGATCTTTTGAGCAGCACAGAGCTTTCATAAAGGTGGTGCCTTTCCATGCTGCCAGATGTTTAGCAAATGACTTAAGGCCTGCGAGAGTCATGCTGTTAAAGTTATCTGAATTTTATTTTCTTATAATAAGGACTGTGAAGTGAAATAATTCCATTGAGGTCTTTGGATTATGTGTTTGATGAGGATTATAATATATATGGCAACTTTATTTATACTATATTTTTTATTGACATCGTTAGCCTGTGTCTCATGATTTTGATCTGGACATTGGAAAAAACTAATGTATATTTACAATAATATATAAATATAATTACAATTATAATGAATTTGAAGTTGGAAAGAACAACATGTCAACTGCGATGTTGCCTTATTTTCAAAAGCAGCAAAGTCTCATATATAATCAAGCCCTGAGAGTCATTTAGCATCCTTGAAGACGCAACAGTCTACAGCAGTCAAACAAATTCAGCCGAGCCGCCAGCTCAGCAATTTCATCAAAATATGCATTTATATTGTGGCATATTTACCTACACGCTGCTGTACATATTAAAACAAAGCAATATGCTTTGGCTGCTATTTCTCCGTCTGTAACAGAATCGGATAATCACTTAGAAGGAGGTCATTTTGCCAGTGATCTGAACTGCTCTGCGTGCTCTGAGCACATGCCGCACGCAAGTGGAACTGGCCTGGTCAGTCAGATGCAGTCAGGGCAACAGCCTCCCGTGCCGAGGAGAGGGCCTCAGCCGTAATTAACATCGTAGGCATAACAGCTTGACGTGTTGAGTAATTACTTGGCCCTCTGTGACACGCCAGTTCCTGGTTTTGAACGCAGGTGAAGACGAAACCCTATCCTTCCCAGCTGCCGTCCTAAGAACCAGAGAGCTGACCTTTCTAAAAACCTATCGACCAGGGACGGTCGTGTGGAGGAGACCTTACCACGAACTGTCTTCATATAGGTCACAAATTCAACTGGTCTCCTATTGGAATTGATGTCCCAGAGGTAGCCTATCCTTTGCTTATTTAGCAGTAATGGTTTTACTTCCTTTCAATAAGGCTTATGTTAAACAGATGTAGAATTACTTGAAATATATAATCAGTGTAAACTATATATTTTTCTAGTCTAGACAGCTAAGGCTAAATTGACAAAAAAAAAAGTATAGCCTAAAGATTTAGGAGATTTCTAAGGGATTACAAGTGGTATACTCGTTAGTGGGTGTGACTAAAGTTATTACATTTAGCCTTGGGAGTATATAAAAGCCAATAATTAGACACTGTGTAACACAGATAGAATTTTAGTGTCGGCTGAACTATTAAAAGTGGCCCCACAACAGTAAGTCATTACACATTCCTCCTCACCTCTCATTGATTCTCCATGTCAGATCCCTTTCAGCAATGCGCCTTGAACTGGGAAAGACGATCGGTTCGAATTTCCCATCGGAACAGCCCTGATCTTGGAACACTTTGAATCTTTCCCCTGATGTCCTAATTAAGCCCTGAACGTGGTCCCCAAGGGAGGGTGCCCTTTTCGCACCATCCGGCAGCTCAGCCTTGAGCTGTGCGTTTCGGGTTTTGTAAGCAAACTTGATAATTCCCAGGGAAACACAAAGCGAGTCCACTTAACCTGTAAATAGATAGATTGATAGATACTTTATTGATCCCCAGGGGAAATTCAAGAAACTAGAGCAAATAGAGTCGGGTTAACTTGGTTTAAGGAGCAAGTGGTCGATGAACACGATTTAGCGGTGTCATTAAAATATACATGGTGGAATAGCCAAAAGCTTGGCATTAAGCCTGCATAGTGGTTGTTTCCTTGCGTTTGTCAGCATGCGTGTCTCATGACACTATAATTACGATGGCTGGATCACATGAGCACAGCTGCTACTGACCAACATCTTATTTATATGTCCCTTCCCAAGGGGGGGGGGGGGGGGGGCGGGTCAGCCCAATTAACAGTTTATGTAGGCCTATTTCCATATCTTGCAATCAACTATTCAACAACATTTACAAATGTCACTTACTCAAACACTTGGACACACATACAGTGCACCACTACACATCACTAAAGCAGTACTTAGCTTTGCTGTGTAAAGCAAATTGGACGCCTACAACTAAACAAATTCTTTGTGGGTTTTTTGGGTTGTTTTTGCAAGATTAAATAGATTTGAACACAGCCAGCCCAGATAAGGTCTTTGAACCTTTTCCCATTTGTGGCTAGTGCTCTTTTGTAGGAACTAGCCACAAAAGTCATTGCAGATCCTTGCTGTTATCACTTGTGGCAATAGACTGGGCCGCACATGCTGTGTGAGCCACCGAACCTTTCCTTGACCCCCCCTTGGCTATCAATCTGAACTAATACCACATAATGTCTGTAAACTCTGCCTGGCAATTATACAGTGGGCACACTGAAAGAAAGCTGTCACTGGGATGTGCTTGAAGACAGGCTGCTGGGGCGGGCAGAGCAGCGTGCTGGCACAGGAGGAAGGGCCGGTAAGGAGAGCCGGGGGTGAGCGGGGATAATTGGACAGTTTTGTCAGAGTTTGTTGATATAAATATGGCCAGAGCTCTCCTCTTCTCCACATGTGCGTGCATGCACAAGTACACACACACATACACACACTGACATACACACACACACACACACACACACATACACACACAAACATCGACACACACACAGGAGATGAAGAAAGAGAGAACAGCTTTGCTTAATGATCATGTGCAACAGGTGGTGGGCAAATGGAAGGGGCATGAAATAGATACTGTGTTTCCTGAGGTGCACTTTTTTTTCTTCCTCCCTCTCTCTCTCTCTTTCTCTCTCCCTCTCTCTCTCTCTGTTTGCATCTGGCGAGGTGAGGAGGGGGGGTTGTATTGTTTTCTTTCGCGTTGATTTCCCACTGCTGCCAGTCTTAGCGTACGAAGCACAGGGGTGTCACACATTTGTCACCATCTTGTTCCAAACTAGCTAATAGTGTCGTCCATCGGGACCACCGCCACCTAGTTTTTGTTGGAGACAAAAAGGCCCGGTTCATTCAGCACGCTGGGCTCATGGAGCTTGAGCTGATAAACTCTTAGAGCGCACAGCTGCAGGGACAGATTCAGTAAAACACTGCAGACCTTACCATTACATCTGCAAATATGCGTCACTCACTGTATCATTGGAGTGTTAGACACTGAAGATCAATAAAATATAAATAAAATACAAAAATAATATAAAGTAAAATAAGATCATATTAAGGCACTTGATGGAATTTATCTTAGCCAGTTAATTCATCTTTATACATTTTTAACGGTCTAGGTCATCATAGCTAAACTATATACTGCATGAAATACGAATATGGCAGAAGTTCTGAAAAATAAATCGTTCTGTTAGATAATCCAATCAGCCTCTCGTTTAAAGTTCTCCCTCACTTCACATTGAAATCCTCTTCTCTTCCAGACTGTCATAAATCATGCAGCACATTTTCAGGTGAAACAAAAAGTATCATAAATTACGGGAGAAAAAAACATTCTAATGTCTTCTTTTATGGATATTCCTTCTTCCCCGCTCGGCGTCTGTGAGTGGTGTGCTGGGCCTGTTATGCGGATTAAGTCATCTCTGACATCAGTGGTTGAGTTGGGCGCCCCGAAATCTCCTGCATCCTGTCTTGCCGAAATCTGTGCGAGAGGCCTGTCTTGTGAAGAGGCATCCGAGACCACTCAACTCCAGGCTCCACATTCACTGTCATATAATGGCTCATTTGGGGGAAAGAGAAAGAGCGAGAGACAAAGTGAAAAAAAAGAAGAAGAAAAGAACTCAGCACATGCGGAAATTTACTGCGATTCCAAGAAACCGCTGGAAAAGGACAGCGCTATGCACAATGATAGTGTCTCTTGTTTTAATTGAACGGCCCATTGGCTAGAATGTATGATTATCTTGTTTCATGTCAAATGGCCAAGTGGTTGATTTGTTGATGATTTGCCCTTTGGGCTGAGGGAACGTACTATAAAAACTTGCCACGGCTCGCTGTGACCTAAATCTGGTGTCGTTAGCGGTCTGTTGAGCATAGCATAGGAGGGTGGGCACCAGGCTCCGTGTATGTGGCTATGGAGCATAGTGGCCCAGACAACCACTTTGACATGTAGTCCTGCAGCCCTCTGGGGTCATTCTGGGAACGCGTGGTTTTCACTGGACCTTTTCTTTTTTTATATTTTGGTGAGGGACAGCGTCCACTCTGACGCTACAGTGGCCGAGGCCGAGGGCCTGAGCCCTGAGTGATTTATGAGGACGGGGAGGAGAGGCGGCGCAGTGGACGCCCCGCCACAAGCAGAGGAGGAGGAACCGCAGCAGGACATGCAGAAAACCAGACAGGCAATCTTCAGGACAGCCCGGCGCACCAGAGCCCAAAGCAGGGGCCTCTCCATTACAAGGAAATGAAATCCAATCAGTCTCCATTGGGACTTAGGCATACTGGGAGGAAGCAAGAACACTTCCTTCAAGTATTACTTGATACAGATGGTCTGTCTCTTTATTATATACACTGTTTCAATTTCTAACAGCTCAGAGAGAATCTAGTGTGCCAGTTGTTATTCATATTTTTCCTGTCCTCAAGGGCTTCTGGAATTCCACCTATTTTCTGTCTGTTAGGTTCAGATTTGATTATACAACCAGAGACGAATGATCATTTAAACAGTAGCTTTGTATTATATTAAAAAAATAGTGTCAAAGACAGTAAGTAGTTTAACATAACATCTTTACTCTGTTGGTATGCACCTCCATGTGTGTGTGTGTGTGTGGTATTTATTTGACAACACTTTCTCGCACAGAGCTTCCTTTCTCGAAGAACATGTGATAATAATTCTCTCAGTGGCGTTCGTGGTTCAGAGAGAGCAGGTCACCAGGATGGAGGGAGAGCCACGGTAAAGCACCATTGCAAACCACATTGAGCGTCGGCTCTAACATTTGTGTTTTGAAGCATTGAGCTCAAGTCAAGCACACAGGTCTCTGGAACATATTAGAGCCGTTCTAGCTTATTGTGAGCAAGGGAGCTGCATGGCTCAGATATGATCATAGTACATTCATCACCGCACTGTAATTTTGTCTTTTAATGTAGTGTTGCAAGTTTTCAGAAACAACATAAAGCTCTAAAGCAAATGGGTTATCAAAAGATTTAAGAGTTGATATGTATAGTTAAGCATTTTTATGCACAGTTTGTCAGTGTGTCCATTTATTGCAGTGTCAAATCAACTCGCTTGAAGCAGTGAAGAAAAAACGATAAAATACGGCTTGGCCACTGTGCAATTATTGTACTGTTTTTATCAGCCGATAATATAAATGGAGTTATTTATAGAAACTAACTCTCCTCCTTACTTTAACCACCCCCCAAACACACACACATACACACACACACACACACACACACACACACACACACACACAGAAACACACGCATGCACACACACTTAAAATGACACTTCCTCTCACCCAGAATACTGGAACAGATAAGATGTCGGGCAGCTGTTATAGCATTCACCGGCTCTTTCGCTTCTTTGTGCGTCAGTACCTTCAGTGATCTGGTTTGACTCATCTGTGGCTAGAATACGGGCTCTTGTCCCACTGGTGCCCAGGGGAGAGCATGCGCTCGCTGAGAAGCTACTGTAGCTGCTACTATTATTTCAGTTCATTACGACTTTTTGGGCCAAAAAGCCGGTGACGCGCTCACTCCACCTCATCACTAAGGCAGGCGAACGGCCGCCAGCGCTCACCACGGCGAGGTGAACAAAAGCAGGAAGATCAAATAATGCATTCATCACATTCCCGAGGGCCGGGGGCCAAGTTCATGTCAAATCCATAATAAGGAAAGTATCCTCGGCACAGCTTGTTTCCCCAACACGCACGTCACACTCTGCGGGAAATCTACACAGAGGATGTATTGATCTTCCTGCCGCTTCCTTTCTCACAAGCTTAGAACGGGCTCCGTCACATCACAGGCAAACGCGCAAACAACACCACCCCCTCCGCTCGACTCCATTAAACACAATAATAAACTATTAGCCTGCCAAAACACTGACGGCTTTTGTTTTTGTGTAGGACTTTTTTTTTTTGAGGATGTTTTTCTGAGAGGGCAATTTCCCAGTTCATGAGAAGGGCTTGTTGTTGGCAGAAAACATCAGAGCAAAGGTGTCAATAAAAGCTGAATATTAAACTGTAAGAATTTCCAAAGGCACACATTACAGAAATGAAAATGAAAAAAAAAAACTTTCCTTTTCTGATTAGACCAAAGTGGGACCATAATATCTTATGAGGTTAGAAGGTCACACAAAAAACAGATACTTTGTGGGAAACATTGAGATCAGGGATGGCCTCCGTGGTTTCAGTACAAGTCTTTATTTTCATGAAGGTTTCTGCACATGGTCCCTCCACAAGTCCCTATTCTTTTCCTCCATGCACTGCACTGCACTGATATGTACGTTACTGTTTGGCCATCTTGATTAGCAAGCCTGTCTGGCACAGGGTTAGAAAAATGTGCGTGCACTGTTCATGAGGGCCCCAGAACAATTGACTTTAAAGGGTACAAATGTATAGGATGTTTACGGTGCCACATAAGACATATCGGGTCATCTGCACTCTGACATCAGTGGCAGTGTAAAAATATAAGCTCAAAATAGCCCTGTTTTCTTAAGTCACATTATGCACTGGCCATACGAAAACACTGTTTGGAACTTTCCAACAATAGAGGACATCCTCTCTGCATCCTTTCTCAGTCCATCTAAGGCAGAGGATTAAGTCCTTGGCAGACAGGCCTTTCAGTGTTGTGCATTCTCAGCTGAGAGCCTTCAGAACAGTGGGGCATGCTCACAGATGCATTCAGGAAAAATGATGCTTCAGAGAGCAATCTGGCTTCTGTCACCCGAATATAAATTCTTGAATAAGCAGCAATGTTCACATCTGCCCCAGGAAGTTACTGCCAGGTGTCACCGAAGTCTGCACAGGCCTGCATTACTTGGATTATTAATGACATACTTGTCAGGCAGTGTCAGGCACTTCTGTGGACGGTCAGGGAAAACTATGGCTAGCAATAGTGGAAGATGAGAAAAGCTGACCCTCTGTGGACAGAGATGCCTATTACAGTTTATCACAGGGCTCACATGGTTGTGGTCAGTTTGTGCATTGCCCAGTAGTGATGCATCCTGCATTATAATCAGTGTTTCAGACATATCGGAATGCAGTGTGACATTGTGTCAGTGGTCAGTCTCATTTTGATCAAGTCATGCACTTCCCTTTAGGGAGCAGCAGAGAACTCTAAATCAGCCTGAAGACAGCACTTATGAGACAAGATGAGCAAATACATTTATAGTCGATATGGCAAGCACTGCGGAAAATATTTTGGATCTGACCGTCACATCTGTTTTGTTGGGGATGGATGGAATCTGATTCAGCTGTAAAGTTATCAGCCCGCACTGCAGCAAGTGTTAGGGACACTTCAATACACTGGAGAGGCATTATAGTCCCTTCCCACACATCTTATTTATACAACAGGAGCCGGTGATTCAGGCAATGCAGGTTTTTTCCCTAAATGACCTTGGCAGGTTTGGCTTGATGACCAGACAATTATGTCCATAACACGCAAAACAAGTCTGTATAATATCAAGACCATAATCTCAGGCTGTGGTCAATAGCTTTATATCCATTTTGATGGTGCAGAAAAAGGAAATGGTGTTGGAAAAGTTAAGGAAGCACGTCTTGGGCAGGATCGTCACCATGAGCAACAGCATGCATAACAGGTACAAGGAAACCTGTTGCAAAGGAGCAGCCAATGAAAACTTTCTCAAACAACTGCATTCAAACATAAAGTGGATTTTCACATTTTGATACTTTAGATCAAGTACAGACAGGCACGCTTCAGTTTATTTCCATGCTATATGTTTTTTAAGAGGAGCAGCTTTTGGTTGCAATAAATCAGTCCAGAAAATCTCATATCACATCCACAGCTGTTTGCAATGAAGATATGAGGAGCATTTGTAAGAGACTGGCCGAGGGCCGCTGTCTATTTTCACCCAGTGACTCCCAGGTTTTCACAATGTGATGTCTGAGTTTGACGTCTCGCCCGTCCAAGAGGAGACGTGTCCATCTGCATTCTCTGTGACTTCTGGCAGCAAATGTGGTCCCCCCTGTCAGCACCGCCAGGCAGAGCTTTGGCTAGGAGTGCATACTCCCCCTCCCACGTCCCATGTGGGCCACTTTCTCCTGCACCAAGCAGAAAGGATTGCAATGCCGCAATGAACTTGGAAATGTGTGTACACCCGTAGACACAGCCCTCATGATGTTATCATCATTCTCCAAACAGTAAGGAGGAGGGCAGAGACTTTTCATCTCTGTAATGGCAATTATAGTTTACTCTTGAAATGAGAGAGAGAAAGAGAGATTTAGTGAGTGTGGACGCAACTGTGAACAGACGGCACTGCAGTCCCCCTCTCTCACTCTCGACACTCTCTTTTTCTTTGTCCGAGACCACCTGACCAATAGCGCTGATGCATTTCGCGTTTGAGCGCTTTATAGCGGCTGGTTCAGCTGCTGTGACTCAACCATTCGGTCCCGTTCGCCGACCTCTGTGCGAGGGGCTAGCTGGAGCCGATTGACGTGGGTGAAGGTCAAGTCGGTGGAATGCGCTGGTGTGTGTGGCCCTCTCTCTCTCCACGCCGGCCGGCAGGCCCCCTCGGTTTCATCAGTGTGTCAGCGCAGGCGGGTGCAGACAGAGCAAATTGGAGGGTCGGGGGGGGGGGGGTTGTGGACCAGACCAAGCTGGTGTGTGTGTGTGTGTGTGTGTGTGTGTGACAAAGCTGGTGTGTATGTGTGTGTGTGTGTGTGTGTGTGTGTGTGTGACAAAGCTGGTGTGTGTGTGTGTGTGTGTGTGTGTGTGTGTGTGTGTGTGTGTGTGTGTGTGTGTGTGTGTGTGACAAAGCTGGTGTGTGGTGTGTGGTGTGTGTGTGTGTGTGTGTGTGTGTGTTTATACACTTGGACGGAAGAGAGGAGGAGAGGGGGCTTGCATCATGGCTAATGGATATCGGGTCGTGAGTTATCCGTGGCCCTAATATGCTCTAATGAAAGGACACATCTCAGGCAGGGTGCCCCCCGGTGGCCAGCCTGGATCACTGCAGGCACTGGGGAGAACGCTGGGAACCCGGCCTGGCCCAACCGGTGTTGGGTTTCGGCGGTTCTGAGCCAGCAGCTTGTGCTCTATTCAGCAGCACGGGGCCGCCAGAGGGGAGTATCGCATGCCATTATGTGGAAATTCCACTGTAAGGCGGGAGGCTGAGGTATTATACGATTACTTAATTCATTTAGCTGAGTAAAGCGGACAGCACCATTCTCTGGGGTGGGTGGGTGGGGGGGGGTCAAGGCTGTGGGGGTGGTGCCATTCATGTCGTGCGGAGGGGCAACTGCACATGGACCACGCAAGAAGCCAAGCGAGGGTACAGTTTCATCTGTCCAGGGAATAAACCATTAACGAGGACTGGGACAGACCTAATGGAGCAACTGTGTATGTTGCTCACAGGGCGGACAGCCTTCAAGGCCTAATAGTGTGGATGATTTCAGAGTGTGATTAATAGCACTTGACAATTTCATGGACAAACATGTAGGCCTGGACCCCACATTTAAGTCAGCCTATTAACACTGTCAAGCAGAACTGCCTGGCAAGCCATCTAAATTTGCTGAGAGTGAGTCAGAGATCACATTTATATAACGTGTCACAGTGAAGGAGTGACTAGCACTAGGCAGTCCGTCTAACCACATGTTCTTGTGGTCTCATTATGGTACAGAAATTGTTGATTGTTTCTGTACTCAATGTTGTATTGCATTCAGGAACCAGCTTCCTGTTACTTATCTCAGTAGATACCATACAAAAATTGACAAAAGACTTGTGAAAAGTGTTTTACATGGAAAAATAAAAAATAAAATGGCAGGCCCATTTTTCTCTATGATATTGTGTGGCAGTTGTTGTGGTGTGAGTGCAATAGAGATCCGATAAAAGAAGTATGAGCTATAGTCAGCAAAAATGGATGGAAGCTAATCATTTGGAAACAGCCAAACAAATCTACCCTGTCATTGCTCTACAGGGACCAACACCCAGCATGTCGAATCCTTTAGCTGAGACCAGTGGGGTAATCTGTCAGATAGCCCCTGCCAGTAAGCCTCCTGTTGGTCAGATGGTGAAATTGATTATGCTAACAAAAACACCTCTTCCCAAATATTTATATCAACAAAATATGCATATATTCTGGTAGAATTTGACTGATTGGTTTAGTCTTTACACCCCACTAGATTTAATTAGATTTTTTTCACAGTTTTGTATAAATTGACAATTGCTGTTTTGAATAGTAAATAAATATGCTATGAATATGTTACAAATGAATGTGTCTAAATCTTTTCAGGAAAAGGGCATTCTTATGCATTATAAATAGAGAATTGATAGGGAAATGAGTCTCATTATTCTCCAGTCATATTGCAACAATGTTCATGCTTGGAGAGAAGAGAAAGTGACTGACCAATAATAGGGAAACTTGCAGTCTATAATTAAGTTCTGATAACTTAACTGAAAAAACAGAAGTAATGACCACAATTTAACGTCAAGAGTGCACACACATCTGTGCTCAGATAAAAATATGCAATAGACTAACAACCACAGTTCTCCATTGCTATAGATCACACCATGTATTAATCCCTGCACTGAGGCACATGGCGTGAATTTTTGTGCCTTTGATTGATTTGGGTTTATCAAGCTAAAGAGGTTTCTGCCATCCGGAGCGGTAGATCTTTAAATCAAATAACTGTTAGAAAGTACAGTCACAGTTAGGCTCACTGGTGCTTCAGTGTTACTTTACAGTACACTCCCAGGAGTTCCTCTGAACGAATCAAAACACAGCTGCGGACTGGGGTGGAAAATGGGGAGATTGATTCAACACTTTTGAAGGGTGTGTGTGTGTGTGGGGGGGGGGGGGGGGGGGGGGCAGAAAGTGGGGGGAAAAGCTGTTAAAACCATTGCATAGATTTGATATGCTCCACTATGTAGGACAAAATTATTAATTTGAGAAGTGGGCCTGCTAAATCTATCAGTCGGTTATTCTAAAAGGAATTGAAAGAACATTCAGTCTGCAGTTCAGGAGTGAAGGCGGACCTGTTGTTTTAACAGTTAAAAGTTGGTTTATCATCCATTTTAAGAAGGGGGAAGTGTTACTTCACTGAGGAGTATCCCCTTTAATACACTATCTACTGCCACTCAGTGGACAACTATGGAGCGGCATCAAGGGATCTGTCTGGTGTGACATTTTCTTGACTTCTACCAATAGACTTTAAGAACTTAAGACTATTCAAATCCAAACCCTATTTCCAGGTTTGTTACTAAAAAACCTGAAAGTCTGAATACCTGCTCACATGTAATACCATTGAGTCTTACTGTGCATGTCTTGTAAATAACAGTATTCCCCATGTCAGCCTATTACAATGAAGTGATAAATGCACAGGATGTATGCATGCGTTCAAAAAAATATGTCAAACAGGTATTTAAAAAAATACCCCAAAGAACAGTCAGCTTTCTACAAACAAGTCCTAAAAACGTAGGCCTACAGAATAGTTTCTACTAGCAATAAGCTAGTACTGTGTCAGATACAAAATACAGGGTAGCAGGTGTAAGAACATTAAATGAAAAACATGTTTTATAGAAATAACCAGCTGTTGTCATACCTATACCCATACCTCTTAATGAAGAAAAATAGCCTAATTTTTACAATTAACATTACTGAAAGTTGTCCACACCAGCCTGCCCGCCACCATCTCCACTAACACTATTTAGCTACCTGTGTCACGCATCATTAACACCATGCAGCTTACCTGTGTCACAATACTACCATCTGCATTAACACCATGCAGCTTACCTGTGTCACAATACCATCTCTATTAACACCATGCAGCTTACCTGTGTCACAATACCATCTCCATTAACACCATGCAGCTTACCTGTGTCACAATACTACCATCTGCATTAACACCATGCAGCTTACCTGTGTCACAATACTACCATCTCCATTAACACCATGCAGCTTACCTGTGTCACAATACTACCATCTGCATTAACACCGTGCAGCTTACCTGTGTCACAATACCACCATCTCCATTTACACCATGCAGCTTACCAGTGTCACAATACCATCTCAATTAACACCATGCAGCTTACCTGTGTCACAATACCACTATCTCCATTAACACCATGCAGCTTACCTGTGTCACAATACTACCATCTGCATTAACACCATGCAGCTTACCTGTGTCACAATACCATCTGCATTAACACCATGCAGCTTACCTGTGTCACAATACTACCACCTGCATTAACACCATGCAGCTTACCTGTGTCACAATACTACCACCTGCATTAACACCATGCAGCTTACCTGATGTGTCAGATAGACTTTTGTGTCAGATGGACTGGACCAAAGTATTTGCTGTGTAGACAAAACAGAAGCCTTGTTAAGGCACGTGTTTACATAGCTCCATGTATACATACACCCACGTACACATCACATCTGCCACAACTTAACTGGACTGTGCTGTGAAATGGTCAATTGTAATTTAATTTGTAATCTCTATTTAGGCACTTTACCATTTTATTCTATGTCTATTTTAATACTACTCATGTATGACTGATGATGAGTGGATGTGTGGTTGTTTTTAAGCTACTGGACGGTTGAATTTCCCTCCTGGGATGAGTAAAGTTCTCTATTTCTATTTGAGTGCTATATTTGGTTTATTGCTATTTTTTGCTATCTATCATCATTAATAGAATTAAGCAGTAGCTGATGATGATGATAAGGATTCTCTGACACAAACTTACTGAGGAAGAGCCACATGGCTTGAAAAGTCACAAACAAAATAAACACTGTGAATGGGAGCTCTCTGGTGAACCTTTCTGATTCTTTTGGATACTGATGTGCTGGATCCTGCACCCATCCAAAATTGGCCTTGGGATATGTGGCCTTGCACTGCTTCTCATGGTTCATTTGAAACTTGAAACGGGCAACTTGCATACCACCTTCTTGTAGGGTCTTTACAGATATGACATGTGCTGCACTCGCCACTAGGTGGCACCAGATAGGGTTGAAACGGGTCAGTAATCGAGGATCCTTGGTTGCACTGGGTTGAGCTAATGGCCCAAAGATGTGTTGTGCTTGCCGCTGGGCTCAGCGCAAAATAGCTATGATTTACAGCACATTCAGTTCAACGTTTTTGAACTTCAACCGTGACACACGCCAAGAGCGGCAGACCGCTCTTGCCCCATGCAGGTCATTGAAAATAATAGGGTTTCAGACTGCATCCACACTATATCGGATAGGTTTGTATCCGACACAGTTTTGTTAGGATTCACCCTCCAGTCCACATTTGACCATCGTATCTCCGGAGTGGAGCAGTCTGGATCTGCTGGAGACTCTGGAATCATCACTATTACCTCTACTATATAGGCCTACGGCTCTGCAGGCAATTAGTGATAGTGGATAAACAAATGGCTGCTTGTCTAATTAAAACTTTAGTTAGGCTATCATAAAAAGTTGCATTGTTTGCATGATAAAATGTGATCAAGTAATCCCCAACAATGTAACTATAATCTGATTACACATTGTTCTATTGTAATCTAGTCTGATTATAGTTACTTGATTTCTGTAATCTGATTACGTTATCCAGATTACATGTAATCCATTACTATACCTACCAAACCCCGTCTCCATACAATACAGGAGGTCACCGCCACATATCATCTGTGCACTCCGAATTGCCTTGGGTGGCGAAGTACAATATTGCCCTCTGACCTGATGGCATTTTTCGTTTCCTCACAAGTCTCTCCATCCTGTTATCCCCATAGACAGTAAAAGGTTATCCCAATGAAGCTAATTAGTGTGGCAGATATAATATATATAATAAGGTGAATACTTTTACAACCACTGTACATTATCCAAATGGTGAAGCACTTTTTGTTTTCACCTGGTGTTTCACAGTATGGCGTAACCCAGTGGTTTTCAAAGTGGTGGCCGCGAGGGGGTGCCAGGGGGCCTCAGCAAGTTGAAAGGAAAAATAAAAGCAACAAATAAATACATTTGAAAAATGTCAATACCTATTACTATGAGGGTTGTTAGACAATGCCATTATAATAATTGTCGCATATCTGAAAATTATATTTTCCATGTTAATGACTGGGAATAATAGTAGAGTGATAGCTCTCATATAGCAGAAAGCCCCAAATACAATTTTTACACACTGTATGCTTCATCGCGAAGTAATTATTAGGATCAGCTTAATGTATTTTTACATTGATGGCTTGTTGTGGAAAAGTTTGGGAACCCCTGGCGTAGCCTACCATTCGACGCCCACAAATACCCGTATGTTTCATAGACAGTAAAAGATATGTTTGTATCAAATAATGGTAGCTTTTATTTAGCAACATGCACGTCCTGACGGACTTTTAATTTGAAAGAAGTTAAACTAATGACGTGGCTTTAACCTGAAAGCGGAAGACGAGCGTCAACAGCCTTCATTCTACCGGCCTCCCAAATCACAGATCTACGTTAACGTATGTATCTACAAAATGAATGCATTTTTACAAGTGAATGTTTTCTCCAACTAGTCATGTTCACATTTCCCTTTGTGTGTGTGTATGTGTTTATATGCATGCAACAGTCACTGTTACGATAGATTACCCTGTTGCTAGCATGACTAGCTTACCTAATGTTGCCACGGCTTTTGCACATTACTCTAACATTGTACGTCTACGACTTATTGGATATGTTGCAATTGTGTATTTTTGGAGTTGCAACAGGGTCACGAGATATCTTATCAACGTTACCATTTGTCTCGGAAAGATAAGCATATCCACGAAATGTAGAGCTAACGTTAACGTTATAGCTAACGTAAAATATCAGATAGGTTATCGATAGCAAGTCAAGTAGCCTACTACATTGTTTGTAAGATTTTTGAAGACCTATTAGATATATGAAACAATTTCTAATACACGTAGGCAGTGCCACGATCTAAAGCTTGTGCTTTTTCATCTCATATTTTAGCATGGTTACTGACGTTCAACTGGCAATATTTGCCAACATGCTCGGCGTGTCGCTGTTCCTGCTTGTGGTGTTGTACCATTATGTGGCTGTCAACAATCCCAAGAAATTAGAATAACCCCCTCCGCGTCAAAGTGTTAAGGTATGGCCACCTCCGATTGTTATTGTTAGTCTGCATTTGTACAGAAATGTGTGTGTGAGTAATGTGTCTTGATTCTCTTTCTCCAGATTGATTATGGGACCACCACAGGAGTAACATCACTACACATGACAGCGAGACGAAATCACCATGTTTAAATGTTTTCTACGAAAATGTTGTGAATAAACCTTTTTCATGATATCTATTTCTGATTTTATACACCCAGTTGTAGACATGTGATTAATAAAAGTCAAGGCCTTCTTTTCCGCCACACATCATCTCAACTTGCACTACGAACGGCCGTCGAATTTTGTGACTCTAGAGGGCGCTGTTGTGTCGGGGTGAACAGAACTAATTTGAGCAGGCTAGATCACATCTTTTGATTGGCATATTATCAAAATACGTTACCCCCATATGGTTACCCCACTTTTTCTCTGCAGAAAATGAGTGATACACACACCCTTACGTCCCCATGTTTAGCCAAAGCGATGTCAATAGGCGGACTTGGGCAGGGTAAGTCTGGTACAAAAACTCTTGAAGATGCAACTCCTCTTCTAGCGCACCTCCCAGTCTTCCCTCCCTCCTTTCCACTTACCTCCTCCTCCTACCACTTTCCTACTACATCTGTCAATATTAGCCTACTAGAGCAGGGGTTCCCAAACTTTTCCACGACAAGGCCCCCCAAATACCACTAGGTTCTGGCCAAGGACCCCCTTGATGTGTTATTAAACCCATCAACAATACTACGGCAAATGTAAAAATACATTAAGCTAATCCTAATAATTATTTTAGCCTACTATCCTCTAGTAATATTGACATATGTAGTAGTAATTCCTAGCTGGGTCTCCTGCACAGTAACTTGAATACTTAACTTGTTTTACTCATAGCAATGGTACTACAGACGTTGATTTTTTTTGTTTTGTTGCACAATCCACAGAATTTCTAGCATCGTCTAGAGCATTGGTTCTCAAAGTGGGGTCCGCAGCACATTGTCAGGGGGTCCCTGACAAAGTTTGCTACAAAATATGAAATTGTCTTGTATGGCGAAAAATGCTACAGTATCAGTATTTGCCCAATTGATCTGCTGATACGTTACATCAATACGTCAAAACACTTTACTATTAATTAACCGCCAAAAAATTAAAGTGATGTGAAGCAAACACTGTTCAACACAATAGGCCTACATTTGACAAAGAAACAACAAACCTTTAAAACAAATTGTGGTATTAGCACTCTATGTTACTGTTTTTAAAATACATATAAGCATCTAACAGAAAAAATGGCTATACAGCTACAGTACATGATAAACTTAAGTATGAGGGGTCCTTGGAGAATTTTCCACTCCATGAGGGGTCCCCGGCCCACAAAAGTTTGAGAACCCCTGAGTCTATAAACATGTTAAATAAGGTGTCACTGGTGCTAAACTGGTAAATCATCCATAGCACAGACTATTTTTTGCACAGGCTATGTAGCACTTTACACAGCCATGCTCTGGATAAAATTGTTTGCCAAATGAATACATATTAATGTATGAATTAATGTTAATGTAAATTATCAAAACACCCCACTGCTAACCCAGATGCAAAATCAGATTGATAGCGGACCACTGGTGACATGCCACTTCTGGTCCACCGTTGGACTACCATCTCTTTCAATTGAACTTGTTATGAATATCAAGAAAATACATGAAATGTTATTAAAACGGAGTATAACTGAATAAATGAAAAAAGATTTTAGACCAATAGTGCCAAAATATTGGGGCATTTAAACCGATGATCAAAACGCCAGGGGACCGCCAGATCTGCAGACAGTGGTACGCCAGCCTCTTGCTATCTGGGAACTAACTTCAACGCGGTCTGTCACTGCAAAGAAATTACTTCCCCATGTTTAAACAAACTCATCACCCAGTCAACAGGTTTTAAACAAACTCATCACCCCGTCAACAGGTGCTAGTAGGCTTTTCAGTTACTTTACAGAATATGACAGATGGCCTACGCATACCAATCCATTTTATGACTCCTCTCACTTACTAGTGTTTAAATAGCGGCCATCCCTACTGTCAACAGGTGGACTTGGGTAGGTAAGGTCACATCTCCAGTTAGTCGTTGATGCTACGGATTGACGGATCTAAAGAGCTCTTTGGCGGATCGCCAGGCATATTCATGGTGCCACTTCCAATATGATGCATGCATTTCCTATGTGCCAATGGCAAGCAAAGATCGTACCCTCACTGGGGGAAAAGTGAAGCAATGAACCAAAGATCTTTGATTCCTAACCGTTTCAGCCCTGTCTGAGTGAACTACTTTAAAAAATAATTGGAATAATGTAAATTAGGATTATACACTTACATGCAATACAAATGGAATAGCATTACATAAAGTCATACATGAGGAAGAGACAAATCCACTGGAAATGAGGACGACCCTCAATGAAACTAGATGTACCGCAGAGCGGTACAAAATATGACCGCCGCCCAGTCCAGCACATTTTTTCCACAAAAATAAATCACGCTGAAAGGCCTATATGATTCTAACTGTCTCACTAAATTGCATTATCCACACTCAATTCTCACTGGTATCTGCTAGACAAGTACCAAAACATGATTAGTTCATAGATTTCACATGTAAAATTGATTTTATACAACCCCACCCCCATCTTGCCTGTTCATAATTCTGAGTAATTCTTGAATTGTGTGCATGTGTGCGTGCACACGTTTATGTTTATGTGTGTGTGTGTGTGCTTGTGTGTTTGTCTGCGTATGTGTTTGTGCATGTGCATGCATGCGTACATATGTCTACTGTGTGAGTATGTGTCATACGTATGATTACTGTGAATGTATGTGTGTGCGTGTGTATCTGTTTATGCACATGTGTGCACATGGAATGGGTTAACATGACCCCTGGAGGCAAACATACGGAAAAAATTGGTCATCCTAGGCCCTACGGTTCTCAAGATATTCACAGAAAACTGTGTCTGCCCTACCCTCCTTTCGGGGGGTCCAGTCCAGTGGGGGGGGGGCTAAGTTTTGTGTACCCCGGTCTTTCAGTGTCCCAGGAAT
Organism: Alosa pseudoharengus; assembly: GCF_046254945.1. Lineage (NCBI taxonomy): Eukaryota > Metazoa > Chordata > Actinopteri > Clupeiformes > Clupeidae > Alosa > Alosa pseudoharengus. The sequence goes on along the minus strand of NW_027468859.1, from coordinate 28,550,419 downwards.
CCTTGTTGGTGTACGGTCACTAAATGTACACATAAATTATTTTATTGTAAGGCCCCCCATGAACGAAAGTTCACAAAACTTGGCATGCATTCGGAAGGTGTCATAATGATCCTACACTTTCAATTTCGTGCAGTTTTGACTATGTTAGGTCACAGATACCTGCGATTACAACACCTCATTTTTACTTTTTTGTGTTTAACTAGGTGGCGCTATACATGAAATGAGTGGTTATGGAATGGGTTGACATGGCCCCTTGAGATCAACATACAAAAAAAAATGGTCCTTCTAAACCCTACAGTTCTCGAGATATTCACAGAAAACTGTCTGCCCTACCCTCCTTTAGGGGGTCCAGTCCAGCGGGGGGGCTACAGATCAAAACGAAAAACGATGGTTCCATGCTATCCATGTGGGGTTACATGCTCATCAATAGGGGTGGGCGATATTGACAAAAAAATAATATCTCGATATTTTTTGTGATTTTGACGATAACGATAATTAGTCGATATCCTTTTAAAAAAAAAATTGTAAAAAGTCTGAGTCGCTTTACAGCTCATTATTTATAAGTAGCATCAATACAATACTAATAACCTAACCTGTGACTTTTTAACCAAATCAACCAATGCATTTTCACTGACACATTCCAATTCTGCCCCCACTAGAGTGTGTGGCAATGACATGAGAAAGTCTGAAGCTGAAGTTCCTTTCAAAAACCTTTACTTAGGATTCACTGTAAAATGAAGCAGACCAACAGAGTGCATCTCAGTTATTTCCTTCGATGTTTTAAGAGCAATCATGTAGGTTAGCATTCCAAGTTACAGAATAGAAACTAATGCGTTAGCTTATGGCTAATGTATATGAGAAATCCCATAGAGATGCTAACGGTTAGCATAATCGATAAACGTAAATATTTAGACCAAACTTCAGTCCATTTACAAAAGGGTTACATGAGAAGAGTTCTTTGCTTACAACTGACTATTAAAGTACTCAAAGGCCTCCATATAATACCATGTAGGGAAAAAACGTGACTGTCTCATCAATGCTACTTTAACAGTAGCCCACAAAATCCCAAGTAGTCTAGCTGCACAAAATAAACATTAGGCGTGGGTGTGACAACGTGGACCCACTAGTGATCATGTGACACTTGCTCTGCAGCAGCCAGGGGCTTCTCTCATACACCTCCTGGATTTAGTGAATGTATGAGGTTTCAATGCCTGATTTCGGGTGTTATTTCCCCATAAGTAATTTAAATACTCGATAATGTAAATTTGCACATCGTTAAAACAACAATCACGATATTATCGCAGACGATATATATCGCCCACCCCTACTCACCAAGTTTCGTGTACCCCGGTCTTTCAGTGTCCCGGGAATCCTTGACAGAAATTTGAAAAATCTGACTAAACCTATATGACCACCGCTTCGCTGCGCGGCGGTCATAATTCCGAGAATAAATAAAGGTTGAATGAATGAAAATGTTAAGCCTAAGCATTTATTAAGGATGGTTTAATCTGAATATGACAAATATCAACAGCAAAGTGAGTGAAAAAAACAAACAAACAAACAAACAACAGAATTTTGTACAAATATTTACATTTCAGGAATGTGTTTTCTCAGCTGCCAGTCTGTGAGATTTCAATACCTTAATTTCGGAGTTAATTGTGGGACACAAACATTGAGTACATTATCTCTACAAACATTTGTTCATTTTTTTTTAACGGGGTAATATACATGTACAGCAACATTATATGACAAAAACAATCATTATGAAAACATATATATTATGTATCCCAGTATTTGGATAACAAATATAGGAATATCGGTCATCAATATGTTTTAGACGAGGATATGATCATGAATCATCTTGATAATCTTGGTTAAGTAGCCCTTGGCTGGTTCAATGGATGAGACTAAATCCTCAATCTGGTCAACTCTGGGAGGGAGAAAATAAAAGTGATTACCAGACTACACACAAATTCACAGAACCTCCTTGAAGGCACACCCCCCTCTTATGCCATCACCAAGGGAAGTTCAGTCCAGTACAAGACTATGCAGTTTACACAACACAGGTTACACTCACACAGTAAACCATGTGCATATAATGGTTGATGGCTTTTTTACATTCAGGGTTCCCACTCTAAGTCAAGTCAAATGTAAAATTCCATGACTTTTCACTGACAAAAAAAACCCTGAATTTCCATGACTTACTATAATGAATGGTACAATATACCGACCAATAATTTCACAGCAGCTGTATAGCGTTCAAGAATCTTTTACTTTTTTAGATCTGGAGATGAATAAACAAAGTTGGGCTACTCAAGCAAGCAGTAAAGCTAATAACCAGATATGCACAAACCCTGCATGGAAATATTTGTATAATGTATTTTTGTAAGTAAATTTTAAACTGCTTCAACAAAATTCTGTGATATTCCATGACTTTGGCCCAAAAATTATAAAATTCCCTGACTTTCCAAAATTCCATGATATTCCAGAAATTCCATGACCCGTGGGAACCCTGTATTTACTATATGAACAATACATATAGTATGTTGTCAATCACAAAACAAAGCTAAACCACCCATGTTTAGTTAAGGACTAACCTTGTATTTCCAATGTAGTTCTGGAAGCTCTGGATCGCTACCCCTCCAAAGGGGTAAGCACTGGTAATCGCCAGGGTTAGCTGAAACTTGACAAACGCTTTGAGGCTGGAGAAAACGATTTGGACCCTGTAATGGAAAAAATCATCCGACAGGTTAAACAGCCCTGCTTAGAACAGCATGCAGCAACTATAAGAATAGTATCATTGGGAGATTAAGAACTTGATGAAAGACTTCAGACGTACTGTCTGTCTGCACACTTGATCTCCAGGACACCCAGTCTGAGCGCTCCCCACCTCTTCAGCCGGTGGATCTCCTCACCGAGAAGTCGGATGCGGCTCACCGCCAGACTCACTTCATGTAGAAGCTGAGAAGGGAGAGCTGCTCAATTACCTAACATTAGCACTGATGAGTTAAATATATGGTAAGTAGGTCATTTCTTTTGTCCAATGATGACAATGTCACTGAACTTAATAATGGCAAGCTCTGATGGCATTTTAAATTAGGTATTCCTCAACATCACTGCAATTAACACACTTTTTCTTGGTTTTTATCTGTTTGGAACCTGTAAGTTGTCAACAAATGCATAGAAACTGTAGTTTTACAACTAGATGATTTTATGAGATTGAATGTGTGTACACAAATCCTATCAGCATATGTAGCTGTAAGATGCAGGTAACTTTCAGTCTGTATGGATCAATATGTTGTTTTTGCTAAAAGGAATTTGGAGATATGCCTATTTAGTGCCCTCCATTAGTGGCCGTTCAGACCTAAGAGGAGGGTCACAGAATGGTCCGATAAGCAGCTCTTTCAGTTTTCCCTTTCGCCACAAAAACTTACCATGGGAATGTCGAGAGTGGTGGAGTACCTCTTTAACCAATCCTTTCCAGACTTGAGAAGTTGGGAGAGCAGGTCATGAACCATTACTGTGTGACACTCAGATTTTTCAGCTGTTCAAGATGGGGGGAAAAGTGATGAGTAAAATTATCACATGATAGAATGAGAAGAAAAAAAAGACAAAATGGACATGATTAAGAACTTACCGTCTAATCGAAAATCAAACGAAATGTCACAAAGTTTCTGTGCCATTTCACCTTTCGGTGCAAGCATTCCTGAGGGAAAATTACAAATAATACACATGAAAAATTTCCCTCACCGGATCAAAAGAGTATACTTAACTCATTGAGTGCCAAAAACGTAATATTTTATCATAACTCGGTTGCCGCTTTGGGTCGAATCAGTGACGCATGCACGTCAGGTCAAAACCAGGCCATTTTCGTGGGTCTATCACTAGGTGGCAGTCTCGCCAGGTCTCGCTGATCACTTTCCGGAATGTTTACAGAAGTAAGTAACAGGCAACACTTCATATTTCATGAAAGACGTTATATCTCCATTTCTAGAAAAAAAAACAGCGATTTTGATGAAAACTAGCCACTGTTTAGCTTGGGATTTCTCAGGAACAGAGGCGTGTAGAAATACACGGTTTGCACCCACCGAGAGCTTAAAGTCTCACCTTTTAATCGAGCTATTCTACGTGTTCATAGCTATAACACAGAATATGCTGTGGCTGTACAAAAATCATGAACAATGGTCTAGATTGCTGGCACTCTAGGACAAAGCTCCCGAAAACAGCTTGGCATTCAATGAGTTGATACATGAGGACATTTGTGATTGATACCAAAGTCCTTCTAGGCAAGTCCCCCCACTCTGCAGCCATCTTGTAATGCACTTTGGGCAGTTATCGGGCAGCTATTTACCTATTCAAGTGAATGGGGAGGCATACAGGAAGGGGCGGGATATGTGTAGAGACTACTGCTATATTGGCATTACGAACTAACCCCATGCATTTCTATAGAGGATTCTTTGAGTGTTGTGTCTTCTCATTAGAAAGTCTCTGTACATGCTCATATTTAAGAGTATCAACAAAGCGCTACGTACCACTGTACGGTTGATGTACTACCTCCAAGAATAGCATCTGATGTAGAAAACTGAATTGAGTCTTTTCATCTTCTTTCAGACTCAACTTCCATTCGTTCACACTGGAACAATAGCAAAAATGTATGAACAAAAAAAATCCAAACAATAAGGGCAAAATAATCAGGACAGCAATCTTTTCTCTAAATATATCAGCAAATTACCTGTGTAGGACAGAGGTGTGTTTCTCTATATCCTTCATCTCCTCACGTAATCGCTCCAATTTTTCTGCCTTCTTCTTCTTCTCATTTTCCATGTCGACCATTTGCCTGCGCAGATCACCAGCATATTTTTTTTTGCAACAAATCTTTACATCGACACTAAAGCTGAATAGTCTGAGATGCCATTGTACTTTAATGTATTGCAATCACCAATGGAAATCTTGCGTAACGTTTTGTGTTAAGATATCCATTATATCATACAAAGGGCTTATGTAGGTGTAGTCACCTTAGGTACCTTTCCTTTGTAATTGTGAGAAAATGCATATTATAATATATAACTCTTCTATACTCTTAAAGAAAATGCTTACCTTTCTTTTTCAGCAACAGCACTATCCAATCGTTCCAGTTCTAGAAAAACAACAAAACACAAGTGTGTGAATTACCTGTAATATGACTAAATGCTTTTTCAGAGTTTAGGGAAGGTGCAAAATGTGTGCCGTTTTACCTTCTTGTCTCTTTTTAAGGGCTGGCTGGACATCACTCTGTACATGCACTTGGTCAACGCTTAGGGCACAATCAACAGCTGCCAGTTCTACAGAAACAAACAAGAGGAAACTGTAGTGTAGAAGGGTCTGGAGTAATATACCACTATTACTCATTTTCGATGTTAATAAAAACCAAGTGGCTAAAGGAAAGAAAGTAGGTCATACCAGCTTCCAAGTCATGAATACAGGCATCAAGATCTTTCAGCAATGTGTCTGTTTCCAACACCTTTTCCTCAAGTTTCTGTTTGGCCTCCTGAAGGTTTTTGTAGAAAAATAAAAAGAATGTTGTTGCATGCATGTGCGTAACATTGAAAATATTTGACTAGTTTTGTATACAGCTCATACCTGTGTTGTATGCACAAGTTCTGAATACATTCCTGTCTTCATTTCATGAGAAATCATTTTGCTTTTCTTTCGAAAATACACCTTCCTTTCTTTCAACTTAGAACCAAAGCTCAGTAACTAGAAGGAAAAAAGTCAAATAAATGTCAAAGTCAGAAGTCAGACAAATGTGAAAAGCTCTACAGTCAACACCAATTAACACATTACTTGATCAATACCTGTTCCTTAGAGAGATTTGCTAACTCCTGCAAAAGTGACTCATTGATGTGTTTGAGGGGATGGTCTTGTTGCTGCATTCGTGACTTGAGGCTAAAAGCAGATATAGCATGTAAGAAACATCTACTGTTTTATCAAGTAAAATAACACTTACATTTATATGCAACATTTGTTTATGAAATGTTGATCATTTTAAGGGCTATTTCTAAATGTACTGTTCTGTTTTGGTCTTCAGAAATTTGATCAGACATAGACATTTTACAGCATTATATATCAAAGTTACTGACTGTTGCTCTTCTTTTGACATTAGCCATAGATACATACCCCTCAACCTTATCAGTAAGCTTTCCACAGTCAACTTCATAAATCCTCTGTTTAGGCCGGTAGATGTACGTCTCCTTCAGTAAGTCTTCCAATTGTGGTGTAGGGTTAGGTGAAAACTACGGAAAGGAGTCATGTTTCATGTGAATGTGACAACTATGAGAGATCTTAAAAGAGAAACTATGCAGTTTTGGTAATTTCTTTGCCGTTTTCTAGCTTTTTGCTCGCAGGTTTCTCTTCTACAGCTTTAGAGTATATCTTTTACGGCACTCCTCAATCGGTCAGTCTGCTGTTTCCTCGTTCCCTGTTCCTCTGACAACGGTTTACTCGCTTTTTGCTTACCATGACGAATGTCTGAGAAACTCCATCTCTACCTTGTTCTAGCCGCTGCCTAGCGTGTATGTGTGTAGTTCAGTAAAGCAATTTGTTACATCGCGAGGCTGCAAGACTTTTTGTCTCCGAGTCCGCCAGCCCAACGTTGCAAGGGTGTTTTTTCTGCTCACAGACGCTAGGGGGAAGCGAGACGATCACCATTCACCCCAGAAAAACTCATATAACCATTCCAATGACTCTGAAGCTGTGAAGTTGAGGTAAATTAAGCTAAACAAACTGCATAGTTCCCCTTTAAGCATTTACCAGTACATCACAAGATCACAAACACTGATTCACAAACACTGAGTCGTATGATTCTCACATTGTCAGGGAGGGCACTTGGGCGGGATCTGTGGATGACAAAGTCGATGCCAAAGTGCCTCAGGAACTCATTCACTGTGATGCTTCCATCTTCAATTTTCTGAAAATCAAAAGTATGTGATAAAATAAACAAGCAACACCCCTGTAGCTCAATGGCTAGAGCAAAAGTCTAACATCACAAAGGCCATCGATTTGACTAGGAAATACAAAAGTCTAACTCAGGTGTATTTTCTTTGCACTAGGCACTACGTATATTGCTGTAAACAAAAGCATTCATCAATATTAATTACATTTGAATGTAAAAGATCATGTTAAGTACCTTATGAAAATCAAATTCATAATCCAAAGTCCTGTCAATCTGGGAGTCACACTGGCTGTACTTGTATGCTGGAAATGTAAACATGTTAAATATTTGATTGGCTGGTTTTAACAGAATTCATAAAATGATGGTTAGATAAGTTACAAGGCACACAGACAGCTTTCTTATAATTCACCACAGATAAGAGAACCACTCACTTGACTCAAAGGTGGCCTCAGATTTAAGGTAGGTGGAGTTGCTGCTGGAGCCAGTGGCATCTATTGTCTTTGTCATCACATTAGAAGCTTCTTCTGTGGCATTAGCATCCCACTGGACACTACTGAACGCTGACCCCTGTAAACAAAGATACATTTCTAATATTTAAGCATTCCAGGAATTTTTTTGAATAGCAGGGCTCTACAGTGCGCCCATTTCACTCGCACATGCGAGTAAAAATGATGGCGTGCGAGTGCAAAAAAATATTTAGGCGCACTGGTGCGAATGACTTCTAACCATGTCAATGTTTGTCTACAAAATACACCGCAACATCGAGAAACATTACTGTGCAAACCATAGAATCACGTCGCGAATGCAGCATAAAAACTACACCTCCCATTAACGTTAGCAGTTTCGCGTTGTGACTTGCTAGTAGTCGCTTCTATCAAATTCAAGAGGGCAAAGATTGAAGAAATTAGTTCTTCTATCCGCCGAATTCATCGGATATAGGAGGAACCTTTTAGCCCAGTTGACGTATTGGCTGCAATATGCAAAATATAGCTGTAGCGAACAGGCACAAAAGTAGCCTCCCGTAATACTCAATTCATTTTATTCAAAGGTAGAACGCTACTGACAACTCCAGGCTTCCACGCATGCTTGTTTGTTTACACTGAATACAAGCTGAAGTGCAAAACGAAAGTTTGCCTACCTAACGTTTGCCTACTGCCCCCATCAATGCAGATATTAAAAAAAAAAAAAGGATAAAAAAATATATATCCTTGATAGCCTATGTTGGGTTTTGTGGAAGAGAAAATGGACTGTTTTAGTAGTAGTATTAGGCAGTATGCAGTCAGATAGGTCACCATGGGCATATTTGGATTAGCTACAGATGGATTCACAAATAAATACATTTGGCAGGATACTTGATATACAGGCTAAATGCAAATATGGCAATGTATTATATTATTTTACATTAACAAAATGTAGGAAAATAGAACAGACTGAAAATAAAGTAGGCACTGATCTTTAAAATCCTGTTTCCTGTAGCCTAAATGTTGTCAGTCATTCTTAATATTCGCAATTGGTGCACTGGCATGTTTAACTGTTAGCTGCAGTGTAATGTTAGATTATGTGTAAGTTAAGTACAGAATTGACTGTGCGCCCAAATTTCTGTCTGTGCTCCTACATTTTTTAACTTGGGCGCACAAGTGCTCCTGGAAATTTTTTTTAGTGTAGAGCCCTGAATAGTCATCTTGTATGCAGTGGAAACATTTTTAGAGTATATTAAGCAGTGGAAACATTTTAAAGTATATTAAAAACATCAAATCAAAATGAAAATAAATATTTTAATGTTACCGTGACTTCAGAGGGTGAGACATCTTGTTTTCTCTTCTCGAGAGGCACATGATCGTGGCCATCCTCTGGACACGCCCTTTTCAGGCTTTTGGTGACATGGAGAGTTGGGGAGAAGACATCATCCTCCAGGTCTTCTCGCTTTGAATTCATACTGCAGTGGTTATCTTCCCACTGGGTTTGCTTGAGAGATTGGTCATCAATTGTTACCGAGATGTCCTCTTCGCTACTCATCTCAGGAAGCTGCTCGTCATTGATATCATCCATTTCAAAGTTGTCAAGTAGATTAGTAGAAGTAGCGTCCTGGCCGCCTTCGAGAAAGTTACTTTTGAAGGTGTAAGAGGTTTCAGATACAACGTGATCAGTAAGAACTGGCTTAGGTCTTGATGGCAATTTCGGTAGAAAGCCACCAAACGAGAGTCGGGCTGTGAGTGGTTTAGTCTCATTGTTGGCCAGGGAGGCAATTTTGGAGCTTTCGACATTATCCATTTGTTCAGACACCCCTTCCACAGTCGTCTGGCTCCTGCAACCCACTGTGTCTACCATTTCAGTATTATCAAAGAACTTTTCTGTTACTTCTAAACGGGGTAATGGTAAAGTTGCACGGTCAACTACACTTTTGTCAGGTTCATTGATATTTTGTGAGATACGTCTCAGTTTAGACTGTAGATCTAGCAGGCTCCTCCGCCTTGATTTTACTTTTTGGGATTCTGGATCGCTTCTCTTGGTGACAGTATGATCAGGTGGAGAAACTGGATCCGGTTTGGCTGAATCAGCATTTTTGTCGGTGCATGAAGAGATCGGATCTTCCTCCTGAAGTGGTGCACCATTATGTTCATCAGATGGTAGATTGGCAAACTTCATCTTCATGTCATTGCCTTCACCAGAAAGATGCTGAGGTTTTGACTTGGTTGCCATGTACGGCATGGACTTTGTTGTCACTTGTAAATCAGCAGACACATGTTTGCTGCTAGTAAGCTCCATGTCATCTATACCGAGAGATGGAAAGAAGTTCTTCTGGCCAGTAACAAATGACAGATCTGCGGTAATTCCCTCAGATTCACAGGGTTTAGATATCAAGGACTCAAATGGGAAGAATTTCTTTGCACTACTTTTACAGCCATCTGATACTTCACTGGGATTTAAATCCATAACAGCTGATTTTTCGCTTGTAAATTCAGCGTGTTCACATGCAGTCAATATCTGCAACACGCTGGCCTGACTAGAAGGAAGTGACGCATCAGTCATTAGAGTAATGCTATTCTTACATTCAGTTGCCTCTATGTGACCAGTAAAACCTTTAGTGAACTCCATACCTTCATCATTTTGTGCAAACATGACACTTCTGTTTGTGGCCAGACTTTTCCGTCTTTTACTGGGCCTCTCCCGCTCACAGCCCTTGGTGTCAATTACCACAGTCTGGCTCTTTGTCATTTCCATGTCATCAGTATTTGCTGGGTCAACCGTCCACTGATCATTCTGAAAATGATGAATCCTGTGGGGGTGACTTACTGGTGGGGCATCCGGGACAGTAACCCCCCTGGATTTTGAAAGAGGGAATCTAGATTCTGTCTGGAGGGTCTTTTCAAGGACATTTTTATGTTCCGCAGTTACATTAATGACTCCTGTAAGCTCCATTCCTACGTTATCTCCAGAGAAAATCTGTGTTTTGTTGGGATCCACCTCACCCCTCCTGACACTGCTTGATAGGGACCTCATCAAATCCATTTTCTTCCGCTCACAGCTCTTGGTGTCAATTACCACAGTCTGGCTCTTTGTCATTTCCATGTCATCAGTATTTGCTGGGTCAACAGTCCACTCATCATTCTGAAAATGACTAATCTTGTGGGGGTGACTTACTGGTGGGGCATCCAGGACAGTAGCCCCCCTGGATTTTGAATGAGGGAACCTAGATTCTGTCTGGAGGGTCTTTTCAAGGAAATTTTTATGTTCCGCAGTTACATTAATGACTCCTGTAAGCTCCATTCCTATGTTATCTCCAGAGAAAATCTGTGTTTTGTTGGGATCCACCTCACCCCTCCTGACACTGCTTGATAGGGACCTCATCAAATCCATTTTCTCCCGCTCACAGCTCTTGGTGTCAATTACCACAGTCTGGCTCTTTGTCATTTCCATGTCATCAGTGTTTACTGGGTCAACAGTCCACTGATCATCCTGAAAATGATGAATCCTGTGGGGGTGACTTATTGATGGGGCATCCAGGACAGTAGCCCCCCTGGATTTTGAAAGAGGGAACCTAGATTCATTCTGGAGGGTCTTCTTTCCAGGGAAATTGTCCTCTTCCGTAGTTACATTAATGACTCCTGTAAGCTCCATTCCTACGTTATCACCAGAGAAAATCTGTGTTTTGTTGGGATCCACCTCACTCCTCCTGACACTGCTTGATAGGGACCTCACCAAATCCATTTTTTTCCGTTCACAGCCCTTGGTGTCAATTACCACAGTCTGGCTCTTTGTCATTTCCATGTCATCAGTATTTGCAGGGTCAACAGTCCAGTGATCATTCTGAAAATGATGAATCCTGTGGGGGTGACTTACTGATGGGGCATCCAGGATAGTAGCCCCCCTGGATTTTGAAAGAGGGAAACTAGATTCTGTCTGGATGGTCTTCTTTGCAGGGAAATTTTCCTGTTCCGCTGTTACATTGATGACTCCTGTGAGCTCCATTCCAATGTTATCGCCAGAGAAAATCTGTGTTTTGTTGGGATCCACCTCACCCCTCCTGCCATTGCTCAATGAGGACCTCACCAAATCCACTCTTTTAAAGTTGATTGCAACGGTCTGACTCTTTGTCAAGTCCATGTCATCTGGATCAGGTGATTTCAGGGAACCTATCAAGCCATCACAATCCAGTCTGGATGCATTGGCGCTACCCCGTCCAATGGCCCATGGCTTCTCTTTCTGTTCCGCTTGTTGCTTTTGAAGAAAACCTCTTCCATCTATTGCAACTGTATAACTTTTTGTTAGATCCATGAAGTCATCAGTTGATGGGGTAGTTGGCGTCCTAAAGTGAAGGCCTTGAGGTTTTGAAACAGAGTATGACAGAGCAGGAGGCTGGTTCTCTTTGTCGATTACTGTACGTCGGGCATTTAGACTGGCAAGAAAGCCCTTGGAATCCACTTTCTGGGTTGGAACACTACTAACCTCAACAAGTGAGCAAGATTCCTCTTTTGAATTATTCCCAAGTCCCTTTTTCTTGGACAAACTTGCAAGGAACAATCCAAAATCTGAATCGGCATCTGGCTTTTTTGGAATTCCTACATTTGCTTGTGGTATGTTGCTGCCTTTGTTTAGAGTGTTAAAGATATCACTTGCTGACATCGGTGCTTTCTTTGAGAAGTTTAAATCAGTTTCACCTGAATCATTATCAATGAGAACTGTGTGACATTTGGTCATATCCATGCATGCTGTATCATCTCCAAACAACAATGTCTGATCTCTAGTCATGTAAGATCTCTCATTTCTAGTATTCTTCCCAGCTCCCTGCTGCTGAGAAACACTCGCAAGGAAAGTGCCAAAATCCGGTTCCGCATTCTGTAGCATGGCATTCTTTGTGTTCATAGGTTTGCTGATCCTGCTGACTGACATATCCGTATTGATTGTGAAGTTCAAGTCACTTTTATCAGAGTCTTTGTCAATGATAATTGTATGACAGTGAGTCATGTCCATGCATGCGGTGTCTTCTCCGAACAGTACTGTCTTATCGTCACAACCATCTGGTAGAACTGGATCTGAGAAGAACTGAATCTGTTTGAGATATTAAAAAGAAACAAAACAAGATCAAAACATTGAGAGAACCAACCAAAACACGTTGGCCAGGATCAAACAATAATCCAGTACATCTGTACTCCACAAAAATCCATGTTCTTCAAGTCATGCGAGTGTTCAAGAGGCTTAACTGAATTTAAAAGCTCTTCCTCTCAATTATGATTTAGCACCTCAAGAAGACTGTAGTAACATTCATTACAATACTTTCAACATTTAAAACAGGTTATGGAAACATATTCAATATTGTGTACAAAGCACTTATACATAAACTTGGCCAACCTTCTTCCTTTGATGGGGCTCTTGCAGGGGTGCCTTTAATAGGTTTTCAATGCCTGTGATGATAGGAAAAAACATGCCATCATGTTAGAGTATTTTTATGGTAAACAACAAAAACGTACAAGACAACTACAGTGGAGGGAAAATATTGAGAGAATCAAAGTACTTACCATCATAGATGCCTCTACAAAAAAAGAGGTTTCTAATGTTAGTTTAATGTTACAGTTCATTGTCTAAACAATAGCCCAAACATCAGGCATAATTTGACGTTGATACTGAAGCCTTTCCAAGTTTTACATGTTCAACTTTAAACATTTTGACATTTTACATCAACATTTATTTCACAAGCCACACACAGCTTTAGTCCATTCTAAGAGGGACATCATGAAATTTTATGAAAATTACTTAAAAGGCTGGACTTACTTGGCATCTTGACAGTCTGCTCCTGTAAATAGAGTTAAACAAAATGAGTGAAATAAAAAGTAAACAATGGAAATGCATGCATTGCCAGCATATCTGGACCACCAACACAGCATCACTGGTGAAGAGAGCTCAGCGCCGCCTGTACTTCCTGCGGAAACTCAGGCGAGCAAGTGCTCCACCAGCCATCATGACCACATTCTACCGAGGCACCATTGAGAGCATCCTCTCCAGCTGTATCGCTGTGTGGGGCGGAAGCTGCACTGAATACAACAGGAAAGCCCTGCAGCGCATAGTGAACACAGCTGGAAGGATTATTGGTGCTTCACTCCCCTCCCTGAAGGACATTTACACCACCTACCTCACCCGCAAGGCGACCAAAATTGTGAGTGATGCAAGTCACCCCGCTCACAATCTGTTTGATCTACTGCCCTCTGGGAAGAGGTACAGAAGCCTGCGCTCCCGCACTACCAGACTCACCAACAGCTTCATACACCAAGCTGTTAGGATGCTGAACTCTCTCCCTCCTCTCCCCCCTCCACCCTCAGCTACATAACATCCTGGACATTGGACCCACAATGGCCGCCTGCACCACTCCACTTGCACACTTGTACACTTTGCAACTTGTTGCTGTTGTCCTGAAAACACAACACTTCTGCTGCTCTTACATAACTTGCACCACTATGCCACTTTATTTCTTACTTAGGTCAAACAGAACTACCTCAGCCTCTTATTGGCCTGACTTTGCACTAGTATTTTATTTTATTGACTGTCTATGCACAATTTCAACCAAATTTTGCTGCTCTTATTTTTTCATTATATGTGCCCTCTTATTTACTTATTTACTTACTTTTTTGTTTACTTGAATGTTATGTTTGTCTGTGGACTTAAAATTGGTAAAATATGTCTTGTCTCCACCGTGGGATAGTGAGAAACGTAATTTCGATCTCTTTGTATGTCTGGAACATGTGAAGAAATTGACAATAAAGCTGACTTTGACTTTGATATCTGTAACTCTAATAACTATGTTTCATACACAAGAACTTTGCTTGCTGACAGATATCGTACTTTTCCCACCAAATAAGTTAGTGCCCAGTAGGCTTGGGTATCGAATATCGAGTATTGGTTGGAACCGGGACTATCTTTGCGATTTTCCCGGAATCGTTCAAAAGTTTAAATTTCGATTCCTAGTTTCGATTCCCAGTCCACCGACCTGAAGAAGAAACGGCTGAACACCAACGAAGAAGTCCATAGTTCATAGAATTAAAATTCATGGAGAAGGTCAGACTATTTCATTCAGAAAGCAGGGTTCCCGTGGATCCTTAAATAGTCTTAAATACAACTGAATTTTCGAGAAGTATTAAATGTGCGTATGGGACAGCCAGCGAGTGCAAGAGAGCGAGTGATGTCTCAATCCAGTTTCGTGTATTTAAGTGTAGTGGTTGCAGTGTAGTGGTTGCAGAGTGAAGATGTTTTTCACGGGTGTGGTTAAAGGTGTGAAAACGGTAATAATACAGTAGGCCTATGTACAAAATAATATGCCTGACGTTTTCGTGGTGTAGCTGAGGCCAGAGAGATATACAGGTAGCCTACGTGGAATGAGGAAGCCTACGGTAGAATGAGCGGGAGAAAGAGCGATAGGCTGGCCATACGTTCGAATTTAGACCAGACATGTGGATTTTAAAAGCCCTGTCCGGCGTTCGGCGCAGCCTCAAGCCGGACGCTCATTTGTTCTCCTTTTTGGAGTTGCGCTTGGCATCTAAAATCGTTGCTCGGACGCAGCATCGTTCAACAATCTATGGACGCGAAGACTGCTGGTCAAATGATGTGCAGTGCTTCGCAATCAGGAGGAAATACTGTATATGTTAAGTTGATCTGTTTGCATCTTTCCAGCGTGTGTTGCTGGCCTAGCCTAGGGAAGAAAATATCTGTCTACGTTATAATAGCCTACCTGTAATATCTGTCAGCAGCTTGCTTGCCAGCGTTTCCCAGTAGGCTAGGCCTACTTCGCAAAAGTTGTGAACTATAACCGCATATTTTTTGAATGTCGGCGACTGGCTACATAAAAAAAAAACGTGCGTTCATAATACGTGCGTGCTTGAGATGAAACCAGCAGTTTTCAGCAGGATTATGCGAGGAGGACCTGTCTCTTAATTCATTTAAAACAAGTCAATGGTTTTACAATGTTTCAGTCAAGCTTTGGTTGGTTTAGATACAACTGGTATGCAAAATGTAAAGCAGTGGATTAACTTTAATTTGCTGTGCTGCATATTGGACAATAGATGCAAATAGTAAATTGTATAGGCTTATTAAAATATGTAAATAGCTTAGTCTAACTTTGAAAAAAATATTGAAGGGAATCCAGTCCAGTGCACATGCCTTTGGCAAGTAGCCTAGGCTACTTCAGACACAGGTGAAGAACAGTCAGCCTCAGCAGTAAGCAAAACCAAATATGTAGGCTACAGCCAGCTTCAAAAGCAAGCAGCCCAGACCCTAAAATTGGGCATTTATACTGTAGCTTTGAAGGTAATTCACACACAATTATTTTTCTTTCGCCAAAATATATTTGGTAACTTCTGTAGACATCCAAAATGGGGTGGGGGTTAAAATTAGTAGGAAAAAAAAACTATTGCATAAACAGTCATATATATCTTTTTGCCGTGGTATAGTCTTAAGTTTCATTTAGATGTCTTGAAAAGGTCTTAAAAGTCTTTAAACTTGCACTTGGAAAATGTGCAGATACCCTGAGAAAGACCGTTGGTTAGCTAGCTCATTTAAAATATCTTAAACTTTTTTTTTACCCTGCCTCTTAAAAAAATCGGAATCGAGAATCGTTAGGAACCGGAATCGAAATAAGAAATCGGAATTGGAATCGGAATCGTTCAAATTCAAACGATACCCAACCCTAGTGCCCAGTATGTTATAGCTAAGTGTTGAGTCAGCACAGTAATGTCCCAGGACTTTGAATGTAATGAGACAGAAGCCACAGTCCGGATAATACCATGGTTTGGACATCATAGTTAAAGGGACACCAGGCAAGCCTGATGCTTTTTCTCTACGAAACTCCCCCTCGCTCGGTCTGAAGCTCTTTTCCTTTTCTTTGCATCTTCCGTCAAGGGTTTTCGCTGCTTCTTTGCCGGCTCTGCCATTATACACACGTTTGCAACAATCGCTAGCGTTTCGTTAGCCTCTGTGCTGTGGATGCAGGATGGAAACTGAAACTGCTTCGGTCGCCGGGTACGATACACTGAACTTGCAAGCGGGATATTCTTCCTACAGGCAGTAGGGGCGGGCGAGAAAGTCTTCATTCGCCCTGTAATGAGTCATTTAACCATATACCGACTTACGAAGATGAGTAATTAACACAAAAACGTTGCCTGGTGTCCCTTTAATTACAAAGGAGAAGGGGAGAAAACTGCGTGTTTCAGAGCCAGTCCTGGCCGTCCTGAGGCCCTAAGAAGATAGTGGCCCTCTTACCTCTTACCATGTAAGCCACTTGCCATGTAAGTGTTTCTCCATTACTACAGTCACACCAGACAGTGTTCTCACTACAATCCACTTCCTTTACAACAGTTGGCTCAATCTGCCAGTCTAAGAATGAGAATGCTCATTAAGTGTATCAATTTTTGACCCCAGTTACATTTGTTTTAAAACGCATCTTAAGCTACCGTATGTTTACACCTTCAATTGAACACGACCCAATTCTGATTTTCTTTTGCTCCCAGGCCTCATTCATATGTGGAAATAAATTCATATTCAGATATGAATCGGAAATGTGCCAATACCACTGCCGTCTAAACGGGCAGATTGGATATTCTGTCATTTTCAACTTGCACATTGTTGAAAATGCCCACAATCTTTTACCTTTTCATAGTTACATTACACATAGTGTGGGTTGCACCAAAAAGGATTAAGTCTTAACCTGGATTAAATCAAGGTTTATCCATTAATCCAGTTGCACCAAACAAACCCATAACATTGCTTTCACATTCACAACTAGCACAACGGAGAAATTACAATGAAAACAGAGATGCAAATGCTGGAATGTGGGCTCTCCACTTCCTTTTCCCCCTTAAATAAAACCGGCAGCCTATTTTGCAAACCTCAAGACACTTCGGTGATGAAAGTAAACAGCTAGCCATTTAAATAGCCTAATAATGTAAGCTTGTGTTATTTTGTGCATTTTCAGCCTATTTTGCAAACCTCTCAAGACACTTCAGTAATGAAAGTAAACAGCTAGCCATTTAAATATCCTAATAATGTAAGCTTGTGTTATCTTGTGCATTTTCAGCACCGTCTCGTCTGTATGTTTGCTTTCGTTTTGGTGACCAAAATCCCTCTGGTGCGCATGCGTGTTGTCTCAAGTGTTAAGCAAGTTAGCGAACCACGTAAACACAACCATCTAATATGGTCCACTTTGAAACTTAGATGTAAACAGGCAGTCCAAAAAATATAGATAAATCTAAACCTGTAGTAACTCTAAATGGAACTCATTCTAAATTCTAATTCTAATTCTGACATGTCAAACCCCATCTTGCATCAGATTGCAGAACTCACTGATCATACGACAAACACAGCATGGTGTGCATAAAGGCCTGCCAGTGTAAATACAGCCTTAGATGATCCGATCACAGGTGGTCAGTTCTAAATACAGGTGTGCCAACAATCACCAAGACACGTTGTGATCCGATCACTCAAACGACTTGCTGAGGTGAGTCGTATTTGACCACATATCTTTTGTAGTGTAAACACTAATGCGTTCTGATGCATCCCGGACAATGGGAGTTCTAATGACTGTGACGTTGGCAGTAACAGAAACTAAACACAACGGTTGGCAACATCTCTTGCTGTACACCTACGAGGATACAAGTGTAAACAGCGATGTATCTCAGCTGACCACTTGTGATCAGGGGCCTATTGCACAAAACTAGGATAAGGGATTAAGCCGGGATATCTTGGTTATCCTGGCTCAATTTATCCATGATCCAGTTGCACAAAAGCGGGATAGGGGGCAGCAGGATATGTTATGGTATAAATTACCATGGCGATTTATTCTGTGGAGCTAGCCTGCTCCAGACCAGGCTATTGGTTCCAGGATATACTTAATCTCATCCCTTATCTCAGTCAGCAGTCACCACAAACGGAAACCAATAGTTATTCCACTGCCCACTACACATTGTTATCACATATACCTAGACCCACTATCATTATTGAAACGTTTGTGATCATTAATTAACTTTTACATACTCGCCATTCCCGACCTGTCATGCGACAATGTGACGTCACGGGAGTGCCTAACCATTTCGCGCGTGGTGGTCGCGGCACTAGTTGCAATATTCTCCTAAACAGAGGTGTTGCTGTTTGTTGCTGTTGTGAAAAGGCTATCGCTACCTACTTCACACCGTAGAAGAAGCAATGAAGCCGCTCTAGTTGCCATGGTGAATCAGTGAATCTGTGATCGGCGGCGGGGTCTATTTGAGGGAGCCGTGACCGCGCACTTATCCAGGATAGGTTTCACCTGGCTTGATGAATCCGTGTCTGCTCATCCTGGCTTGCTCTTTGTGCAACCAATTAAGCCTGTACACTCTTGTTTTGGATTCATTGAGCGCAGCTCAGTAACTTATCCCGGATGTCTTAATTCTGCTTTTGTGCAATAGGCCTCAGATCACCCAAGATTTATTCTAAAACCAAACGTAAACAGGCCCTTTAATGCACACATACCAAATACTTGGGTCCCTTCTGTTTTCCCATTTTCCCCACTTCCTCAGGTGAGAACAGTTATACGAATGATACTCAACTTTACCTGTCTTTACCCCCAGATGACTACTATTTCTGCTGTATTGTATTCTCCAAAACGTTTATCAGTTTCTGATATTCCCACCTAATCCAGCTATTCCCCATAAGATCAGCTTGGTTTATCTTCGTTTACCTCTAGCATTTCAATGTCATATCACTGTATTTCAGCTGAATATTTGAGCTCTTAGATATTATTTGGTACTGAAGAATTTAGTCTGCACTTATTTCTGAATCAAGAAAAAAATAAAATAATGAAAGAACACATACCCGTAGGTGTCAAACTTGGTGAAGGACTCTGGTCATCAGATGAACTAGTCATATCCCTAAAAAAATGAGAGGCTATAACAATCATCAGGGCTGAGAAAAAGCCATGCAGAGATTTACATTTTTGACAACTCACTTGGAAAAAACAACCACATTTTTCGTGGCAGCAAAGCTGACTCTCCTGGAACTCCTCCTTTTCTCAGTTGGTTTGCTCTTATCCCCCTGCTAAAAAAACACACAAACTCATCTGTTAAATCACATCTGCATATCAAAGGTAGAGTGAGATGTTTTTGCTGCCAAAATGCAGTGAAAATGCTTTGAAATGGGGCAACACTGAGGCCATAATTCATTTGAAGAGCTTGAAGAGCTATATCTCCATTTTTAAAAACATTAGATAGGCCATGTTTATATATGTGTATTTCAGGTAATATCAATAAAATAGCAGTTTTGCTGTTTTGATTAAGAGATAAATCAAATAACAATAACCCAATTACAGTTCCAATGACATTACCTGGAAAGCAAAATGTAAAAAAAAAATATTTATTTAAATGAAAATTCATTGAAATGGAGGATATAGCGTTTTGGAACCAAAGTCTTCATTTATTGTTTGAAGCTCAAACAGATCACTATACACTTTGCATACATTGTTGTCTGTTTCAACACGTGTGTGTATTTCTTTATCTGTAGGTAAGGGTTTTACACATTGTCAACCTCTGCATAAAAAACCCCCAACCTCAGTATCATAGAAAATACAGGAACAATTACCAACTACTGTTATTCAGATGGCATTTCTATGTTTAGAAGCATTTCAATTATTCACAACAAAAAAAGCAGTGTTTCCCACAGAATTGAATTATATTTTTGGTGGTAGGTGACGGGGGTGTTCACAGTTTTGAAGAAAAAAAATGCGCGACGTGGTTATGATCCTAACGGATTTAATCATGATTTAGCCAGTCGTCTTCTATGCCAACAACAATCCTTGCAGTTTTTTTTTTATGTTTTCTTTAAACGTGCATGCATGTTTGTTGAGGGACAGACACACAAGGAGAGGCTGTGAAAAAAGCCTGTGTGTAAAAAGGATGTAATCCCGTTTAAGTAGTACAACATAGAAAATCATTGTGTAGTGGTCAGTGTTGATATTGTGGTGACTGCAACTCCTGGCTGGAAACATTTTACCAACCTGTGGCTCCTTCAGACCAGCCTCTGTCACTTTGACAGACGTCCGGGGCGCTTTTAAAATCTGACAATGAATGACAATACAAACGTGAACAGTTTGCTCGAAGCATATGGCATAAGATTATATATATGTTGCAATATACTGCAAAGTATGTAACCTTAATTAATTAAATGGCAAGTCAGAAATTTAACGTGGATTAACAAGCAAGGCAAACGTTACCAACCGAGGAAATCCGCCTTTTACTTGGCCCGACTCGATCAAAGCTGTAACGTTAAACAACATCAGATTGAATCTGCGTTAGTTTCATCCAGGATAACATAACGTTACAGCCTAGCTGTAGGTGCAGAGTGAACACAACTGGCTAATCTAAAAACAACATCAGAGCAAGTAAATGTTAAAGACTAACGCTAACTTAACTATGCTAGTGCTAGTCGACGTTTGTTTTTATGCTTGTCTTCCATTGACGTTAGCTAGTGCTACATTAGCTTAATGTTAGCTACCCTCAAGTACCTTAGTAAACTGTTAAGTGAAATCATCGTTTGATAGACATTTCAAAATCTGCCCACACAACTTGATCTCTCATGACCTCAGTAATACAGGGTGTACAGCTGACATTTACTCACTCGAAATTAAATGTTTCGGTGGATTCCATTTTTAAGGGTCCTTTTGTTAACTTTAGTGGGGAATAACATGCAGACGTTCCCAGCCCTCAGATCAGTTTGAATTTAACCGCTCCTTCATGAGCATGCGCAATAAAACCCAACTTCTCCTGTGCAGTTTCAACTTTTTTTTGCCTATCTCCATCTAGTGGAAGAAAATTGCAGTGTGTTTGGACCGGTTCAAGAAATCACTACAGTACAAAATACAAAGGATTTATTTCTCCAAATAGGCTAATATCGGGGACCATTCATCATCAGAATCAGACTTATTTCATTGCCATTTTTTTCTTTTTCCACAGGAAAAAAAAGGCATTTTACTTGGTGAAATGGTGCAAGACACATAATAAGTATTTAAGTACAAATATTATATATATATGACAAAATTGTAGAGGCAAGTACAAAAACACTACGCAGAAAGGGGGCTATGTTTTGTTGAGGAGACCAATCGAAATTGATTAGTAGTGGCGTAGTGTCTGTGTTGTTGTTGTTGTTGTTGTTACGATAAGAATGTAACGCTAAGTACAGTATTTTCTGCTTCTACATTAAATATTGTAGTATACTCTCCTAACCAGTTGGAGGCAGTCGTCGTCAAGCTCTAGAAGTGCCACGGAAGTGACGCATGTGTTGTTGTATTTTCAAATTTATTAAGCGCCTTGGATTGTTTGGCAGATTGGTGTTGAAGGTTATTTCAGAGGAATTTATTTATTTTTACTCAACTCAAGTACAGGTAAGAAACCCTCTTACAAAGATAGATGAAGGGTAGGCGATTTATTGAAATCGGTCAGACAAAAGCATCTGTTCACTTCCGCTAGATTAAAGTTACCGCTAACGGCCTGTGAATTAATATTCGCTGGCTAGCTAGTCGGTGACAACAACTTAACTAACTGTGGTAATTGGTTGGCAAAACATTTGAGGACAGGCCTTAAATATTTCAGCTGGTCATTTTCGCAGTTCCTATTCTGACGATGAAAAAGGCGACTACTGTCAAGGAATCTGCCCCAGCACACCATGTCAACTCAGATGCCAAAGCAGCAGTGCTGAATCCTGTTTGTGACAATGTTGGCAGGTATTTACATTAGCTCCATGTAATTTTACCTCTGCCTTCTCCACCTCTCCATTTTCCTTTTTAATATGTCTACTTTTGCTTTCAGAAAGAACGCAAACACGAGGACATTAAAAGTGTGAGTATCCCTGCTGAAATTCTACAACACAAATCACAACAATCTAACGTTCTCTCAGCTTCAGCTATCATAATGAACTGTTTATAATTTAACAATACTAGTAAATATAAGTTTCCTTAGAAAAATCATAATTCAAAACTATCAGTCTGAAATGAAGAGGAAAATTATAATGATGATTTTATGGATTCAACTCTTTCTTGGGTAGTTCCAAAATTGGTTGGAATAAAAGAGAATTTGGGGTTTTAAAGCAATAAGCAGATTTTCATTTTGTTTACAATACTATTCGAAGATGCTGAAGCAATGTAATCACACAGGCCTTCCACCCGTTATGGAGTCCAAAATGAACTAAAGGAACAAAACCAGCTTCTAATCTCCACCAATGAAGAACTACAAAAACATGTTGTCGAAATGGAGGCAAGTAAAATTGAGTTTTTGAGTTGCTGTGTTTCTCTTGGCTTATATTGTCTGTCTTGCTAGTGGGAAGTAGTCATAATAATATAAAATACACTGAACCAAACCATATGGTTCAGACTCTATTGTATATGGACTGGATATGTATGTATTGGTTAACGTTTGTGTGCAGTATTTTCATTGTTTTGGTTGATTATAGAATAAGGTAACTCTACTGGAGCAGCAGTGTGGTAATCTAAAGGGAGAAAACTCGGAAATACAGAAGCGTCTGAGGGACTGCCATACTCTGCTTGTAACAGCTAACATGGACCCAGGTGGCCTGCTAACATTTTTATAATTTGATTTTGTTGTGTACTTCATTAACTTATTCATTGAATCACCATGTCAACATTTGTCTGAAGGTTGACTAGTTGTCTTATACAAGATTAATGTTTTATAACCGATAACTATATAATATTTCCCTTTTAATGAAATCCTTTCAGTGCTTGGTGAGCGGATTCATGAAGCATCTACTGAGAATGAAGAGCAGAGGAAGGAGGTTATGGTAAGAGTATGACTCTTTGATTTCTTCTGTCATAGCTTTCCCTCCCATTGGGCTGGTATCTTGAATATGAATTAAGCCTAGTCCTAGACTACATTTAAATTGTACATTTATTGATTTACTCTCTTGGACTCTTTTAACATTCAAACTACAGTGAGACACTGGTGTAACAATAAAGGCCACAAATAATGCTGCCTTTGTACAATACAAAACCAGAGGATGACTGTGCAAGTTTATGTTAGGCCAAGGGATGCAGTCAAGAGATTGAGGTGGATAAAGAAGAGGTGTGTGGCAAGTGCAAGCTAGGTGTGTTAGGTTTGTTAGAAGTGTTAAGAGAGGAGGTACTCTCAGAGGATAACCAAATCTCCACTACAGTTTGATGTCCAAACATAGAGTGTATTCTTTGACTTTTCCATATTGGGCTACTTTGAGTATGTCTGTGTGGTCTATTGTGTCATAAGTCAACACTGAGGGTGATTTGGTTAAGCATCAAAAGGCTTTCAGTTGGGAGAGGAGAAGGACATGGTGTGACCGTTTAATTTGCATGATTGTATCACATTAATCCATAGCCCCAGGGTTTACAGCTCTCTCTGCACAACATCACGTTCAGGAAATAATTGTGGCTCAACCTTTGACTCTGAAATTACCATGACTACATAGGGAAAAACTTGAATCCATGCATCCCTTATCCATTTTTTATTTTTTATTTTATCCCTTTTAAAACGTGCAGAATATTTCCCAAAATCTACTAAATGAGCTGGGAAAGTTTGACACTATGGCATCGGATCACAGAGGACAGCTAGAGGTAAGTTCCCAAGTCGTACACACATAGTGATTACCACAGTGATGAGCCAAGACCTCACAAATGTGTTATGCTAAAGGCTAAATCTTGTTTCCACATTACTTTGATTGCCAGGAAATCCAGAACGTCATGAGGCACCTCAAAGAGGCACGGGATAAACTGAGAGAAGAGATGGGCACCGTAAAACTGGAAGTGGAGGAAATGGAGAGAGATTTGGAAGAGGCAGAACGGCTGTTACTGGAATGACATGACCAGTAGTGTTTTTATTTCCCATGTTACATATTTCAATTGAATCAATAAATATCATATATTTTACATTTGAACAGAGTCTTTGTGTGGCATTCATATTTTATTCTAACTTAGAGTACACTGTTTACACAACTTAACCATTTCTAAATCCTTTCTATCTATTTTTTTTTTTCAGTATTTACAGTGTTTCAGTAGAGCAACTGTACATTTGGCGCGGTCATGCCATCTGGTGTCTTTTGGTGATGTTTGTGATGTGCTGTGAAATAATTACATTTTGTTTGGTCCAACAGAATGACTTTATGCATAGCCTGGGCGAGTAGTACCAATATAACAGGTGTACTTATCTTCCATTTTATAGCTTATATTTCAGTTGTTTTATTTAGGGAAGTTGGTAACACTTTATAATAACTACACAATTAATTTATTAAGCCTTTGTTACTTATTAGTTAATGGTTTGTTCATCATTAGTAATTTCTTGTTCATACATAATTTATCATCAGTAAAGCATTTGTTCACACAATTATAAATGCTTTGTTCATAGTAAATAAGCCTATCCAAAAAATATGTTTGTAAGTACATGATTTATACTTAATAAGTAATGAAACAACCACTTATAATGAACCAGTTGCAAACTATTACAAAATGCTTTGTTCATCATTTGTAAAGCATTGTTCGTATGTTAATAAACACAGTTATAAATGGATTGTTCATAGTAAATAAGCCTATATCTAAAATATGTTTATGAATTATTGTTAATACTTAATAAATTATGCAATATACACATGCACTAATGATTAGTTAGGGTGAGGATACATATTTTATAAACCACTTCCTAATACTATAATTCATGATTAACTCAGGGGTTACAAGTGGTTAGTTAATGACATTTTGTGAGCTTATCTAAAGTGAGGACTTTTTATGCCTTGCAACTCATTTTTTAAATGAGTTGTAAAGATTACATTCACATTCATTGATTTGGCAGACAAGTGACGTACACATGTCAATTAAATTGAAGGCCATTGACATAACAGTGAAAGCCGGGAATTGAACCCCCAACTTTTCAGGCTACTGCATGCTAGTCCAGCTCCTTATCCACTACACTACCTTGGCCCAGATAGAAAACCCTACAACTATGAAAGAGTTTCTGTTTTCTTCTACTACACACTGTTATTAAACATCAGTAAACTATTATTAAATGCTGTATTCTTCATTTGTAAAGCATTATTCCTACATTAATTCTCATCTGTAAATCATGTTTACACACAGTTAAAAATGGTTTGTTCGTAGTAAACACGCATATCTATATTATATTTTTGAATTGACGGTTGTAATACCACTGGACAGAGGTAGTGTAGTGGATAGGGAGCCGGGTTAACATGCAGTAACCCATAAAGTTGGGGGTTCAAACCCCGGTGTTGAATAAATGAATGAATAAATGCAAGTGTAAACTTTATTACTCATTTGTAAATGTGTTGCAAGGCATAAAACGTCCTCACTTTAGATGAGCTCACAAAATATCATTAATAACCACTTGTAACTTCTGAGTTAATTATTAGTTATAGTATTAGGAAGTGGTTTATAAAATATGTATCCTCACCAGGCTTGGAATTTCACCATTCTGGGGGCAAGGCCACTTGGCCTTCAGTTGGGCATATTTGGTGGGGGGCACAAAGGCCACATGTCAGGGCACCAAGGCCAAAGTTAACTATACAGTAGTAGGCTATAAAAATGATCAAAGTTTTATTTAGCCTATTGATGGTAATTTCGATACCACAGATTTAATAGAGACCCAGTCAGACCAATAGTATGAAAAATCAGGAATAGAGTTTATTTACAATGATGCGCATCAAGGGAGAGACAGCATGACTTCACCTAAAGATCCATCAGCTGCTCTAACTAGACAAGGAAATAGTTAGAGTTTAAGTATCCTTCCAGGCTGACGGGAGATGGCGTTGATCGTCCCATCTCACGTGGACTACACTGAATCAAACCCTGATTAGTGGCAGCCTGGCAATCTGGAGCAGATAGCTACTGACGCAGCCATGCAGAACAGTGAAACACTGCAAAGTCATAATATTCATGCTTATCTCTAAACACAGTCACACACAGATATACACAGGGACAGTACAGATATCATACAGTCATAACATAGAATCATACTTTTAGTATCAAAGTGACCCACTAATGAGAAATGCAGAACATTAAACCACATATTGGAATATTGGACATAATGCAGAACATTAAACCATATATTGGAATATTGGACATAAAGTTCTATTCCACTTTCTCTCAGTCCCCCTTTTTCAGCCTTTATGGCTGGAACATTTAATCAAATAATGTCACTGGGAAAATGCACAAAATATAAATGATTATACACTTGTTTCATTAAAGTTAGTCAGATCCAAATAAGCAGGTACTGTACATGACTATACATGATTTAACTAATTTCTCCATAAGTCATGAAAAATAATAATAAGTTCTGAATCCAATACTCTCAAGTCCCCCTTTAAAAGACGTGAAGCCTTTGACACCAAACAATAGCACACATTCTGATTGAATCAGGATGAGCCTACTAATTAACTGAGAGTAATGCAGTAATTGTGTCTCTTTACCATGTGTATAATACTTAGGCAAAGCTGAATATAAACCAAAACACATAAGAAATATATCTCAGGAAGGAAATGAATCAAATGAAACAACATGGTTACATGTATTAAAGTGGCCCTGACTGTCTTGATTTCTCACAGGGTGTGAAGAAAAGTTTACATACCACAGAGTACCAGTGATAAAAACATTAATCAAACAGTTTAAAGGCGGGGGAAAAACAATAGACAAAAGAAAAAGGAAAAAAGTAGAGTCTGTAAGGCTCCCCCTTTTGATCACTGATTGCCCCTGAAACAAAACACAGAGATCTACATATCTGGGCCCAAGGCCCCAGTAGTGCTTCCTAAGTTTCAGCTACATTATTAAAAAGATTTCAATTGCAATACTGCTATGGTCTGTCACCAAACTAGTAATTAGCAATGAAATATAAATTCACATGATCATGATCTTCATGGATACTATTTTTTTTTTTCTTGTGTGCCTCATATCAAGAATAGTTTATCATACAGCAACGCTATAAATTATCTGAACCTTTTTCCACATTGTTTAAAGCAGGCCTAAAGGAATGTTTTAAAGAACTTGGTTAGAACTTTATTCTTAAACAAATGACAAGTTGTATTTTATTTTATTTTTTTGCATTGCTGTATCCAAAATAATTGTAAACAATATGGTCTAGTATGCATGTCATCATACCACATTATCATCTTGACACTGGTTTGCATAGCTGTAAAAACAGTTGTAAAACCTTTTCCATGTCAATGATGAGAAGAAAAAAAATAATACCAATATAACAACTGCAGTGGGTGTGTTGTTAATAAACATATGAACCTATTAGTTCAATATTAGTTCAGTGCAGTGAAGTCAACATCAACAACCTCTCATCCTCCATGAAAGAAAAGCTATCTTTAATCATAACTTGATACACTGCAAGAGCTAGCTGTCTATGTTATCAGACTACTCTTAATCAGACTCCCCCTTATGATCTGCAGCAAGGCTGCAAGATTATTCCCTTAGCTAAAATGTTGTCGCCTATAACACTGTGTCCTAGAGCTAAGTTTGCTAAACTGGCACCCAAGTATGAATTTAACTGATATGCTTCAACTCTTGTCAGTGTTGTCACTGCCAGAAGCACGATATTGTGGAGCAATGCTTAATACTATGTCCAAGCTAAAAGTTCTACCACTTGTGCCCCTCTCCCTCTTTTTATCCAGAACCTTCTCTGCCCTCAGAACCTGTATGTCTTCCACTGTCGCCCATTCAGCCAGTCACTCCTCAAAGCAGGACCTGGCAGGGCCCAAGGCCTACACACCTAGCCAATCAACAGTCAAAACACATCTGTGTCTACCTTGAAGCAGGAACATAGCGTCCGCATGGCTTCCAGTGTTTGCGGCCTACACGTGGAACAGGATAACTTGGGTCAGGTTCTATTAGCATGGGGAGCAGGAAGCTTGGGGAAACAATTAGCCTGTATTTAAGAAAAATGGTCATACTTTCTATGGGGCCTTCATTACATTTACAACTGAAAAATCTAAACCAAAACTGGAATATGTAATCTGATATAATTCACATACCCATCATCTCGCATATGTGTTCCTGTGACTTGTAGTGGATTGGGGAGAGCAAGGATGGCCTTGATGCTTTGATCCAGGCATCCGACACTCTTTATAGCACAGCACACAGCATTTCATTTTCCCTGCAAAGCTTCACTAAATTGAGTTAAAACAGATATTCCTAGGTGGAGATATCAGATATCAAAATGTATATAAAACACTGGAGGATGATGTAGGAAATTGCGATCCCTATGACATTTTAGTCATTGATTAAATCAATGTAATTTGAGGCTAACCTTGTAAATATAAACTTTAGTTCATCGCAAATAACATGAAAAACTGTTATTTCCCTCACCAATGAGCACTACGTAGAGGTCCTTATAAATATCAAGAGGATCTCATAAATCTAGGTTTTTCTATTTAGGATGAATCACCCCTGAGCCTCTTCGCTTTGGGTTTCTTTTCATCATAGGACTACTTCTACCAAGTAGCCCTCCTAGTAGTTTTCTTATTTAGGATGAATCACCCCTGAGCCTATTCGCTTTGGGTTTCTTTTCATCCAAAGACTACTACTACAAAATAGCCTTGACTCCCTCCAGAGGAGAATTATTTATTTATTTATTTATTTACTCACCGAACGTTTGCCTTTTGGTTGATCACTGGTTCTCGCTCCGACGTCTCAGGAGAATTCCCTTTCAGTAGGATCCCGTCAACAGGGGTCAGAAGATCAGCCATCTCGCCTTGCTGTCTCAGACAACCAAGGGCTTTCAGGATTCCAAATCCAAGGTCCTAGACCTCACCATGTACGGTTTTTCAGAAAGCTCGTTCTGACCCCAGATGTTGGGATCCCGGGACCTCTCGCAATTCTGTTAGTTAAATCAATTCGGAATCAAGAAGATGAGACAGAAGCCAGTGATCAAAATCATCCAATTATATTGAATATTTGCAAACTAGCACAGCTGGTGGAAGCAAAGAGTTTTACATTCTAAGAGTGCTTATATACTTCAGTGGCTACATAACTCAAGCGTGATACTCAGTCACTTAATCAAATGTTGGTGGTTTGTTACCTTACTTGTTGTTGTGAGCAGATCTCTCATATATTAGAATCTCAGACTTCTCTGAGTATATCTTATTCTAGGGCTAGGGCCTGAATCACCAGGGAAAAAAAAAAAAGATAAGATGGGCTGAAGCAACCCAACAGCCCTGGTCTGCCTGTAGGTCTCTGGTTTACCCGTTGCTGCGTGTTCAGCTCCCTTACGGGTGTTTCCAGAGGCCCACCCCAGAACCAGGACTGCAAGATCACCCCCCTCCATTTTGTTCCAGAGGAAAAAAACAAAACACTTAGGATGGTAGAAATTATTCAATGACAATTGTAATTCAATGGCACATAATTTTCCAAAACTGGCAAATCTACCAAGAATATCAAACAAGGGCATTAGATGTCTCTTTTAGCATTGACAGTAAAACAAACAAAAATAAAATAATTAAGGCATGTTGACCAAAAACAAGCCAAAACAAAACATGTTCCACTCTTAAGAGAAGTAACTCTTGACTGAATTAATATGTTATGCTATCAACATCTAAACGTCATTTTAAAAGAGAATTAATTAAGACTCCTCTGACAAGCAACACCTTCAAATTGTTTGAACTTAGATATAAAATATCTTTAACTTCATAATTCAAGTGTAATAAACGTCTTTTCTCTTCTCCACTCTCTCTCTCTCTTTACACTGGCTCCCTGACCTTCAAGTACAGAGATAACAACCACTCACACACACACAGCTAAGTCAGAGAAGATCTGTACCTTATGGTTAAGTGTGTTAGTGTTTTCCGTACCAGCAAGAGTGCCCTCAATGGTGACCACAGAATATCCTTTACCTTTGTGAAAAGGAACAACTCAACAGGAGAGAAGGAATTAGACTTCAAACACTTAACAAAATCTTGGCTTTAGTTTAGTAAATCAAACAAGTTTGAATCCCAAACAAAAACCCCAAAAATAATTCTCTTATTGAGAGGAAGCAAAAAAAAAGAAAAATTCAATACAAATAACAGTCAGATGCATCTCTCTTATGTGTATTCTCAGTTACAGTCTGTAACAGAAATGTGACCTTCATGCATATCAGCTGGCCAACACACACACACACTCTCACTCAGGCCTCATGTCGACTGACAGGAGAGAAGACAAAGACAAAACGAACTCAGTCTTTAGTTGCAACACATAACATGTAGCCTATACTTTTAGACAGATTCTTTCTTCTAATTATTTTGTGGTATATTTGATTGGCTGACACACAATGTTAGCAGCACTGGGATGTTTTGAATAGGCGTCCCCACCTTTATCTTAGTTTGGCCCAACTAATGCTGCTGACCATGTGTGGATGCCACAGACAGACAAAGCTGCCAAGTAAGTTAACTTTCCCTTAACCACGCAGATGAGGCGGAAGTTTTCTTAGATTCAAATAGCTTTGCAGCTCCGAGCAAACTATGCCAAATAGTAGTTCAAGCAGAGACAGGTTGACACTCAGACATGTTAGTATCAGAGAGTAGCAGACAATTGCAAAGCACACATACACATAACCCGTAGGTCAGAAACATACAAAGACGTACATGTTGAGACATAAACTCATAAACTCATGTTCCTGATTGGTTACCGTAAAGTGACTGGTCTCAAAATTTGACAGATTGTCCAATTTAGCAAACCCAGTGAATGTGATCTCTCGCCCAGACCTGTACTCAAAACATCTGTAACTCTCCGGAGATTCGTTGCCGTAAGCCCAACCGTGTGCGCACACAATGTGTTCCTTCTTTCGGCCTTTGGCCCAATTCTGTCTATTTTTAAGACAGGAGCTCTACTCAACGCAATCCCCCTTTGCCCTTAGGCAGTCATAATAGCACTTTAAAGGAACGAAACGTACTACTCACCGAGAGCGCGTCTTTCCAGCGGGCTGAGGGATCACACACAGTAAGTTTGGTAAAAAGAACAATCCTTAATTCAATAGATCAATACAATCCTTATCAATCTCGGTAGGACCTCCATAAACTGATGGTAATTTCGATACCACAGATTTAATAGAGACCCAGTCAGACCAATAGTATGAAAAATCAGGAATAGAGTTTATTTACAATGATGCGCATCAAGGGAGAGACAGCATGACTTCACCTAAAGATCCATCAGCTGCTCTAACTAGACAAGGAAATAGTTAGAGTTTAAGTATCCTTCCAGGCTGACGGGAGATGGCGTTGATCGTCCCATCTCACGTGGACTACACTGAATCAAACCCTGATTAGTGGCAGCCTGGCAATCTGGAGCAGATAGCTACTGACGCAGCCATGCAGAACAGTGAAACACTGCAAAGTCATAATATTCATGCTTATCTCTAAACACAGTCACACACAGATATACACAGGGACAGTACAGATATCATACAGTCATAACATAGAATCATACTTTTAGTATCAAAGTGACCCACTAATGAGAAATGCAGAACATTAAACCACATATTGGAATATTGGACATAATGCAGAACATTAAACCATATATTGGAATATTGGACATAAAGTTCTATTCCACTTTCTCTCACTATTCACTGCAGTAGACCGGCATCACTGTATGAAACATTACAAAAACATGAAACATGACATATTACATAGAACTGTAAATCATCTGATCATCTAATATTTACAGATATCTAGGCTATATATATAACATTTATTTTATATTTGGCCTGTTATAAAATCATGTATTGAACAATTTAATCACAGCTCAGCTTTAAGAAACTCAAATAGCCTAGATGCATGCTTATCATTTTGTGATCATTATAGGCAAAGGCTACTTTCACAAACTCAGTCAGCTGTCCTCTGATTTACCAATATCTAGGCGATATTTGTAACATTTATTTTGTATTTGGCCCGTTATGAAATCATGTGGAACAATTTAAACACATTGTAAAACTTAAAGGAACCGTATGTAAGAAATGTTTTTCAATTAATCATAAAATGGCCCTGATATGTCACTAGACATTAAGAAATCATGTTCATTTCAAATACTTATATCACTGACAACAGTAGTCCAGCCAGGATATTGTCATTTTAAAAAGTGAAGTTGCAGCCCTCAACTGATGTTGATGTTGTGTTTTGTCATGTCATGTTTTATTTTGGCCTGATGTGCCACCCTCCACCTATCTACTAATCACAAAATCAGCAGTGTTTCGGCATCTGGGTTGGCAACCTCGAATCAGGGGGGAGGGCGAGGGGATACACCGCTCTACAGTAATTTGAAAGTGATTGCAGTACCAGTTTTGGCCACAATCTTACATATGGTTCCTTTAAAGCCCAAATTTGGAGACATCCATGCATGTCGAAATTTACTGCAAATTCAAAACTGGATTACTCTGGAACGGCTAACTGTACAGGGGACTGCTTTACACCTTTGTGTTCGGTAAGGTCTGCTGTTTATTTTGATATATGGTTTGTCGTGTGTTAAAAGAAGGGTTCGTGAAGTATTCCACAGAGATGAATGGTTGGGAGATCATGGGACGCAAAACCTTCAGTAGAATGTATGATTAAGTTGAATTATATTATTTACTTTTCTCGCGAACCGTTCAACTAAGCAATTATCGGGTAACATCGTTTAAAAGCTGAGAAAAAGCTCTTTCATGTGATACTTGTGATGTCTGTGAGATGAATAGGCTACTTCGTGGGTAGTTCAACTGAGATGAATGGAATTTGGACGCACTTTCTTTCTTGCGCTGTCACTTTCTCCACTGCGTAAAATACTCAATTAATTTGCGCTGTGAATGCTAAGATTATTTTGACAGGCCACACAGGCTAAATAAAATCGCTATTAGTAGGACGCAAAGCAGAATATTGAAAGAAGGGGGCACCAAGGCCACCGTGGCCTGTAAACCTCTGATTTTCAAAGGGGCCTCACGGCCAACGCAAGAGGCAACGACGGCCATGGCCGTCGTGGCCGCCGTGAAATTCCTACCCTGATCCTCACCCTAACTAATCATTAGTGCATGTGTATGTAACAACTGTTAAATAATGGAAATATTACTTAATCAAAAACATATTATTGCATCATTTATTAAGTATTAACAATAATGTATAAACATATTTAAGATATAAACTTATTTATTATGAACAAACTATTTATAAATGTGTGAACAAATGCTTTACTGATGATAAATTAGAAATTACTAATGATGAACAAACCATTAACTAATAAGTAACAAAGGCTTAATAAATGATGAATTGTGTGTAGTTATTATAAAGTGTTACCGGGAAGTTTGACCAAGCATTAAGATCCTTCACAGTAATGTTCCCAGCCCACGTTCATATTGCATATACACACAATGATTGATATAGCAACCATGAAATAAAGAGTCTGGGAAAATATGATATAAACTTACATAATATAATAACAAAATGAATTCATGGTAAAAAGAAAGTGAAATGAAAATAAACAAGTCTAAAGGTATAAATAAAATGTACAAAAATTAAATAAATATGTCTGCTAAACAGGAACACAATAACAATATCCTATGGCTAGCCCTTAGACCTGTATATTAACATACAGCTCTCAACATCTCTTATCAAAGGTAAAGAAAAAGCCAAGCTCAGTACTGATCTGGGGGTCGTTTCTAGAAAAGTTAGCAACGACGTTGCTCAACCACCATGGTACGACGCAACTTGCGACCAAACAACGACACTGTTACACTTGTTTCCAGAAAGCATTGTACCTGTGTCGCAATTCGCTACCTCCAATGTTCGAACACCATAGTTCCAACAACGTTGTTGATGATGCAGCGATACATATCATTGGTGGAAACAGTGGCAACGTGTAATACCCCACCTCCTAGAAATGTTCTGTCACGGCCTATGTCGACATGTTTCTAATTTAAACCGAGTGATTAATGCTGGTATTGTCATTGCCATCAGCCAAAACCTAAACCTATTGCAAGCATATAAAACAGTTAACTTAAGCAGACCAATATGAGTCTTTATTTGTGTTAAATATCTATGTGTTGGAAAAAAATATATAGCCTGGACAAATATCTGGGTATCCCATAGGTTATCAACTGTCTCGTGGCTTAACGGCCGCGCGTTGGTGCACTGCACGCTCGACCGGAGTTTATCTCTTCTTTTCATCTCTGAGTAAGAGTAGGCCTACGAGACACAACAATAGGTTTTGACCATACATATTTATGTATATAGTTACTCTACACCGAGAGACCATAGGTACAATACATCAGTCAAAAAAAATTGAATCTACATGTCACACTAGTTCACCTGCAGGTAGCGAGAAGCAAGAGGACAATCTCACATCATAAGAAAATCGAACCTACAACGTTGGGATAATAAGTCATCTGCTTTAGCCACTACACCATTTAACACTGCTGTTGTTAGGGACTGTGAAGATTATAATACTAAAAGCAAGGCAATACTTTAATTAACATAAATAGCAAGAATGAGCCAAGTAGGGGAGCAGTGTCTTAATCAAAATTAAGCTACAGGATAGATCAATCATTGAGTCATGAGATAAACATCCACTTGGCAAATTTTGGTTAGGCGGTTGTGATTTTTGGTTAGGCGCTCCGGACACCAACAGGAACTACCAAGGAACGACACAAGTGCGACTGCCTAGGGGTAGTAGTTCAAACGACCAAACTTTGCGTCCTTGTTTGCGATTGAGAGTTCGAACTACCCTTTCTAGAAACACCAAATCCAAGAACGATGGAGCGAACTATCAAGGTTGTGACGCAAGTTAGCAAACGATGCTTTCTAGAAACGACCCCCTGACGGGTTTAAAAGGATGTAGGCCTACTGTAAGCAGTGGTGTAGTCTACTACATGATCTGCAGGACTACCGGTATGCAGTATACCCACTTAAAAGCTTCATCATCTTCCACTTAAAATAGGAAAGGATGCATCATAACATTTGGGGTTGATTACACCCACAGCTAACTACTACATCACAGTATACCCACTACAGCTAACTAGACTACACCACTAGGTCAAAGGTAGAAGAGTAATTATCACTATCTATCTAAAATTGCAATGACTTCTAAACAAAAAAAGCAGGAGTGCCTTTCCCTTCTATCCTATGAGCCTCCATGTGGATGGCAAAGTGGTCTTAAACACAACGCAATTATCCAATGTACAAACAATACATCTGATTGGGTGGTGTTCCTACTGAACATAAATCAAACCCGGTGCTACTGGTGATATTAAATGGTGCTGTATTGCTGTATATTAGTGCTGTGGCGTGTTGGCCTTTTGTTGCTTACGGCTACGTAAGAACTGTCTCTCCCCGCCAACCACACCTTTTCCAATTAATCAATGAACACCTGTTCATATACACCTTCAATTCAAGTGACTAACACCCAGAGTGGCTAAAATAAGTAAACCCAATAAACCCGTGTAACATGATAAAGGTGTTTATAAATGGCTCCTACACAGAAAGGACCATGATCCCACATTCTAATATAGTAGGCCTATGTAAAGAGTTCTGTAGTAAACTGGCTAGTTTAGTTAGTAATAGTTAGGCTATTGATTGAATTGATATTGTTGTTTATTATTACTATTCTCCTTATTATAATTTGACCAACATTCTAATCTGTTCCCTGTTCAATTTTAAATATTATGTTGTTTTTTATTTGTGTGTCGCTTTGGACAAAGGCGTCTGCCAAATCCATAACCATAACCATAAACTGTATTCAATCATACAGTGTGGTGTGGATGAGGCTTTGTGCACATCACCACTAACAATGTAGTTGATAATTGTTCTATTTTCTAGAGAGAAACAAAACCTGTTCCTGTACCTAACTGTACACCATCCTAAATAATGTGTTGCTAATATATCTCAAAAAGTGGCAGATTTCTGCAAGACTCACAATTGGGATTTGTTTCCAACACTTGCATTGCGACGGGCACTAACTTTGAAATCATTAGTCCAGCCTTACCAATCACATTCATCAGAGATTCCTAACGTTACTTCCTACTTCGCATAAACTTTACAAACTGACAATAAACAGCATCAGCAGTCAGGAAACAATGTAAATTTCTGCAGTTTTCCGACTGCATTGTTTGATGTTTTCCCCTCTCGGTTATGGGAAACGTTTATGAACTACGGTGTTCCAGACTAGATCTCCCTGAAAGAATATCTAGGTGGACGGGGCCAGGCTAGCATGTTGTTGCTTTAAATGCATATTTAAATTAATTTTCAGTGTGGCTGGCAACATTCCAAGGTTTGTCTCCAAAGGTATTTGTTTGGGAAATGATATTGCTGACATTTTCCCTATAGCATGACCAATTTCACATTTATTTCACATGTACGGATTTTTTGACTCTGAGATGGATGCATCTGAGATGGATGTTTTAGTCGAAGAGGAAGATGAGCTGTTGGTTTCGCCTTCTCCGATGATGCTGCTGGTGTTGTAATAGTAGAGGAAGAGGAAGAAGCCTGGGAGACATTGAAACATGTGAATTTCCCAACACTGTTTGTTCATGAGACATTGAAACATGTGAATTTCCCAACACTGTTTGTTCATGAGACATTGAAACATATGAATTTCCCAACACTGTTTCTTCATGAGACATTGAAACATATGAATTTCCCAACACTGTTTCTTCATGAGACATTGAAACATGTGAATTTCCCAACACTGTTTCTTCATGAGCAATGACATGTTTTGTCATGAAATATATATTCCAGTCTTGTTTGCAAGTAGCAAAACAGTTTTATCATTTATGACAGAAATGCACCCTTAAAAGACACACCGAATAGCTAAGTGTCTAAATTAATCAATTGCCTGTTTACTTTGTTATATTTTAAATTCTAACATCCCTTTGAGGATCACGTTTATATTTATCGGCTGATACTTATAAGTTATTTGTGTCGTGTAACTCACCTTGGAGAGAGTTGAGTACTGAGAAAATGTAGTAGGATGGCACCCGCAGGGGTCCATAACTGAAGAATGCGAAGCTCCAGGTGAGGCCTAGCATACAACAGAGGCCCATGACAGCGATGACGTCCTGCGATCTGGTGCTGCCTCCCTGCTTGAGCTTTGACCCTCTCAGGTAGCAAAGCCAGCGGAGCATCACCACGAAGATGGTGGATGTGAAGAGGAAGACGACAGCGTAGTAGCCTATGTTCACTACATACTGAGTTTGGAAGTTAGTGATCCAGCACCTGATCAGAAGAGTAGATTTTCATTGGCATTGATGTCAGAACAATAACATACATTACATACTCACAGTGGTGTAGTCTAGTTAGCTGTAGTGGATGTACTGTGATGTACATGGGCGGATTATGAACTTTCGGGCCCCTGGGCCAAGATGCATTACGGGCATTGTCGCATATGTGGGGGGGGGGGGGGGTTGGGGGTCCTCCCCCAGAATTTTTTGTATTTGTTTGATGTGATTTCCTGTATTCTGGTGCATTTTGGGGATGGCCAATACTTTAATTCAATCAGATTCATAGCCTACATCCTGATTTGTTGATATTGAGGCAATGATTCCATGCAAAGGCTTGGGCCCAAGGGCCCCCTGATCCCTTGGGCCTGGGCCCGGTAGGCCCGTGCAGTAATCCATCCCTGGTGATGTAGTAGTTAGCTGTAGTGCGTATACTGTGATCAACCCCAAATGTTAATATGTATCCTTGCCTATTTTAAGTGAGTATACCGAGATGGTGATGCTTTTTAAGTGGGTATATTGTGTAGTCCTGCGTATCACGTAGACTACACCACTGCATACTCACTACTGTTGGATGGTTTGAGGTGTTGAAATTAATTGCAAGAAAGATGATTGTGCAACTGACTTACATCTTGACGACAGTTCCACTGTCAGTGTAAATCTTTAGTTCACCATATGTTTCCAAGCCGAATAAGATCAAAACCACCACAGCACCTGGAACTGCAGTGAGATTCAAAGTAAGAATTAATGGCAAGACGTCAATCAAAATGTTGTCAGAGAATGTAGATTACATTGGCTTACATTAAGACAAAGCACAAAAGCTACTAAACCAAATTTAATGGCCAAACAATACTTAACCATACAGTGAATTTGAAACTAACAGGTTCATTGCATTAAATCATTTTTTTGTCGTCGTTAACCCTTAATAACAGCAGAATCATTTCTGTTGTCTATTGCAGATGTTTGTTGAAAGTAAGTAAGTGAATAAGTACACATTTATTTATATGGCGCTTTTTTCATGAACTCACGCCATCCGATGCAGCAGAGCTTCAGCTTGTAGTTGGCAATGGTCACTGTGGCGAACTTAGTCAGCTGCAGGCAGAGGTGGAAAGCCTCCACTGCAAACCAGGTGAATGAACACAGCATGGAATAATGCATGACTCCGCCCATGACCTTGCATGCCACATTACTGCCCATGCCGGCAATCGACTCGTTGGACAGAAAGGTGAGGTCAAGCAGAAAGAGTGCCAGGATGAGGTGGATGAGGATATGGGTGGCATTGCTAGCCTTTGCCCTTCTGTGTGGGGAACCAGTGGGGACAGTGGATGAGATGGTCACAATGATGGCATATACAAAGATATTCCAAGTATTGATGTTGAGCAAAACACGGCTTTTAGTAAATTCATTAAGAAAACGATTTTTTAAGTGAAGTAAACACTTCATTAAGCAAAACGCTGTTTTTGAGTTAGGCCTCCTAAAAGAAAATGGAAACAAATAACAAGCACAAAAAAACGGTCACTCTACACATTCCTGACTCTGTAAATGAGAAATATTGCTGAGTCATAAACTGCTTAAACTAAATCAACAGGTTGTTTTGGGAGCATGAAAAGGAAGGGTGTAATTTCACTGGCCCATGAGTAAAAATGTTCAATAACCTTTTGGCAGAATCACTGGCTGCATTGTTAAGAAACCAAACTGTCTTCTAATTCAAATTTTCCTGATCCCCTGTGGATCAGAATCCGTACAGTCCTCTGTTGGATTTGCATCACATCTGCCTGTGGTCATTCATAAGACTTTGCATACCTTATGCAGCAGAACATAAACAGCGCGATTCCCAGGAAGAACAGTGAAATCCCACAGCCGATGTAGGTGATGTAAGTCAGGGACGTCAAATC
Source organism: Alosa pseudoharengus (assembly GCF_046254945.1). Lineage (NCBI taxonomy): Eukaryota > Metazoa > Chordata > Actinopteri > Clupeiformes > Clupeidae > Alosa > Alosa pseudoharengus. Next base: position 28,510,898 of record NW_027468859.1, on the reverse strand, counting down.
AGAAGCTGAGATGTTCTTCTCAGGGGGCGTCTGACAAAAAAAAACATAAACATTCCAGTAATGCATTGCATTTTGACTTCCTGCTGTCCTACTTGACTACCCTGTGTGTTTCTGGCTCTCACCATGAGGACAGCAAAGAAGGTCAGATGACTGCATTCACATGTCACGTCGTTGTTGCTTATGTTGGTGAGACACCCTGTATCTGTCCAGTTGGGTTGTGCCCCTAAGAAGAGGTATTGGGAATGTCTGCATTAGGAATGACATCATTTCTGTTTGAAAGTTCCTTCTAAAACCATTTAGTTTTTTACACTGTGTGCTGTGCTGTACACTGAGACCAAATTTCCCTCACGGGATCAAAAGAGTATATACTTATTCACATAATGCATAGACTTTATGAACATCTGGTCATACTCATCCACTATTGAAACATAAATAGGAGACAGTAATAGAGGGCCCTCATTTGAAAGACCGGCCAAGTCTTAAGTGTCAATCACATGGGCCTAACATTAGCTTACTCTCATTGCTGGGCAAATATACATAATTAAACAGGAATATACTTGAATTTCCCCTTGGGGATCAATAAAGTATCTATCTATCTATCAAATATGTAAATGTATGATTAAATATGAATAAGAATGTGACATATTAGGCACGTGTTACTCGCATTTATGCATGAGTTTCAAATTTGGTTCCATAGTCTGCAGAGAAATAGCAGTGCCAACCTCAAAAGTAAATAAGATGACATTATATTAATACCTTCTCCATCCCAACTTTGGCAAGACAGATTGAATCCCTCCTAAATATAAGCACACACACAAAATAAAGACACTATTACTGGTCGGGTTGGCATCTGTGCGTATTTACAGTATGACAGCTGTTAAATCACAGTGGATCATGTAGAAAAGATAACAATTTATTACCGGAGGGTTCATGTTGTATTTGATTTGAATGGGTTCTGAGAGATTGGATATTTTGGTTCCCATGTCAATGGCGTACACATAACTGGTAAAAGCAGTGTAATTTTCCCCCTAAAAGAGAGAATAAGAATTGCACTTTTACGGAATAAGAACTGAACTTTGAGATGAATGTGAACATTACACTGATTTATACCTATTTGACTGTTGTCATATTTTTGGAAGTTTTTTTGTTTTTTTTTTGCTAGCCAATCATTTAATTTGCTAGTCTCGATTAAGATGCATGCAAGTCTTCAAAGACGAGGCCTTCCTTGACTGCAAAATCTGGACCAGGACAAAAGACTGTAAACACTGGTAGGTTGTGTTACAAACACAGATGAGAAGGCCATTCTTCCTTCTCAAAGAATTTACATGGCCTGATGAAAGTAGCGTAATTACAACCTTGTTTGTTTGTTTGTTTTGTTTTAAACTTTTCCAACACAGTTGTCCACTGTTTTGAGTAAACATGTCATTCAATCTTGAAACTGTGGCATACCAGTACAAAACAGTTTCAGAATGAAAGTGCCTTATCAATTGTTATTGGCGTAATGAAGCTTATATCATTTATTGCGTTGAGTTGTTGGGTCCATCACTGACATGGAAAACAGGGCAGCATTTCTCAGCTGCGTTCTTCGAAATGGAACAACATTGTTGTGCAGCTTTGGCACAATTGGTCTACGAAGGCAACCCCTGAAGCATACAGTACAGCCCCTGAATTGAGACATAGCTATTATGTTATCAATTTATATGAGCATTTTAAGCGTTTACGCACGGTCATATTTGGGAAACGAAAAACACCAACAAATGCGTCCTTTTCCAACTGGTTATAGGATTTCCTGTAGGCTTCTTCGGAAACACTCACAGACAGAGGATATTCTTTTAGTTTGGCCTCATCCTGAATCAGCTGGAAAGAAATGGTAGTGTAGTGGTTAATAAGCAGCTAGGCTAGCATGCAGTAGCCTGAAAAGTTGTGGGTTCAAATCCAAGCTTCCACTGTTGTGCCCTTAACCTCAGGCACTTAACCTCAAGTTGCTTCGGGGACAATGTAGTCCCTTGTAATACAATTGACGGTTACACTTTACTTGACAGTGTCGACATAAGAGTGACATGACACTGTCATGAACGTGTCATAAACAAGACATAATCGTTTATGACATAACGCTTCTGTTATTAAGTGACATTCGGTTTTTGTCATAACAAGTTAAAGGGGAACTTGGCAACTATTTCAACGTAATAAACCCGTTTAGAAATCATTTGGATGGTTAAAATGACCTGTTCCGGTGAACATGGTGACTTTCCCCGCTGCGCCTATAGCGTCCTCAGGCGGAAAAACCAACCTTGCAACATTGAGACTACCGTCCCGGAAAGAGAAGTGAGAAACTTGAGTCCCGGGACACTGAAAGACCGGGGTACACGAAACTTGGTGGGCATGTAACCCCACATGGATAGCATGGAACCATCGTTTTTCGTTTTGATCTGTGGCCCCCCCGCTGGACTGGACCCCCCGAAAGGAGGGTAGGGCAGACACAGTTTTCTGTGAATATCTCGAAAACCGTAGGGTTTAGGAGGACCATTTTTTTTTTGTATGTTGATCTCAAGGGGCCATGTCAACCCATTCCATAACCACTCATTTCATGTATAGCGCCACCTAGTTAAACACAAAAAAGTAAAAATGAGGTGTTTTCATCACAATATCTCTGGCTGACAAGGTCAAAACTGCACGAAATTAAAAGTGTAGGATCATTATGTCACCCTCCGAATGCATGCCTTTTTTAATTTAACCAAGTTTTGTGTACTTTCGTGGGGGGCCTTACAATAAAATAATTTATGTGTTCATTTAGTGACGTACACCAGGGGTCCCCAACCTTTTATGTACCATGGACCGGTTTGATTCCTATTTTTTTTTCACGGACCGGCGGGGGGGGATCGGGGGTTCCATGTTCCATATGTGTTGTGCATGCATTACTTGAAAAGAACTAGCTTTAGTTATGTATGAACAGTGAAGGTAACGATCTCTTGTGAAAAACGTGAACTTGAAGAAGTGAAAATTGAACAATATGAACTATGAATATTGAACAACTTGAAGCTACATCTATAAGTGTGAACATGCTTAACAAAATATGGGAACAAAACATGAACTAAACGTGCATTACGAATATAATCAGTGGGAGCCCTGCTTGTTTACCTACAACAAGAAGCTTCCATCTGGGGGTGATGGAAGACAGTGACACCCTCAGTGTGTTTGAAATGTCCAGTCGATTGCGCAATTTGGTCTTAGTTGCAGTCATTGACGAAAACCCGGCCTCGCATAGATACGTGGTGGGAAACGTTTTCAGCGCTTTTACGGCTATCTTGGGATATTCTGCTTTGGTTTTGATCCAAAAACCCGCCAGAAAGGTTTCCTTATACACACTCTTAAGACCACCGTCATTTGCAATTTCGATCAACTGCTCTTCCTCCTGCGCTGACAAGTTAGGACTATTCGCGATATTGACAAATGGGTTGCGGACCCACTCATTGGTTTGCCGTGGATCTTTGGAGGATGGGAAGTAACGCTCAAACTCATTTGAAAGCGCAACAAGGTGATCGCGCACCAGCTGCGAGAGAAAGGGCCCTGCCTCAGTCTCTCCCAAAACCCCCAATACTGTTTGGAACTTATCTGGTCCACTCGTCGTCCACACAAATCAAGCTTTGCTTTAAATGCAGCGACTTTATCTGCCAGTTTAAAGACATTCTCCCCTGGAGTGACAGGTTGAGGTCATTAAGCAACCCGAATATGTCACACAGGTAAGCGAGTTTTGACACCCAGTCCTCATCACTAAAATGTGCAGCTAACGGTGACTTTTTTTCTGTAAGAAATCTCTGCAGCGGCTCTCGCAACTCAAACACTCTGGCCAGTGACCTGCTAAAGATGCTTGTTTTTTGTTGCTGTTTTTGTTCGCCAATAACTGATCAAGTGAAGTGAGCTGACCTGAGGCTGCGCAGCGCTGAAGGCAATATGTAAAAGTGTTGAAGGCGGGACAGACAGACGTAAGAAAATAGACCTTGCAAAATGCAAACATGCGTGCAAACAACTACATATAGGCCTATGCCATGTAAAAACGTGACATTATTGCGAATTAAATTTAGTTTAGTTTGCATGCATTTTTTTAAAACTCATGTCGTAGGCTACGGCCCGGTTAGGAATGTCCTGCGGCCCGGTGGTTGGGGACCGCTGACGTACACCAACAAGGATTCCCGGGACACTGAAAGACCGGGGTACACAAAACTTGGTGGGCATGTACCCCCACATGGATAGCATGGAACCGTCATTTTTCGTTTTGATCTGTAGCCCCCCCGCTGGACTGGACCCCCCGAAAGGAGGGTAGGGCAGACACAGTTCTCTGTGAATATCTTGAGAACTGTAGGGCCTAGGATGACCATTTTTTTCCGTATGTTTGCCTCCATGGGTCATGTTAACCCATTTCATGTGCACACATGAAACAGATATACACACACACACACATACATTCACAGTAATCATACGTATGACACATACTCACACAGTAGACATATGCACGCTTGCATGCACAGGCACATACGCAGGCACACACACAAGCATGCACACACACACACACACACTCACACACACACACACCCACACACATAACATAAACATAACACAAACAATCAAGAATTTCTCAGAATTATGAACAGGCAAGATGGAGGTGGGGTTGTATATAATAAATTTTACATGTGAAATCTATGAACTAATCATGTTTTGGTACTTGTTGTCTAGCAGATACCAAGAATTGAGTGTGGATAATGCAATTTAGTGAGACAGTTAGAATCATATAGGCCTTTCAGCGTGATTTCTTTTTTGTGGAAAAAATGTGCTGGACTGGGCGGCGGTCATATTTTGTACCGCTCTGCGGTACATCTAGTTTCCCACAGTTTGAAATAGCATAATGCACAATTTCTCCAGCAGAGGGGGAAATCCTGCCAAGTTTCCCTTTAAGGTTAGGATTAGGGTTAGGTTTAGGGTTAGGGTTAGAGTTAGGGTTATCATTAGGGTTAGAGGTTAGGGTTAGGTTTCATGTGTCATGACAGTGTCATGTGTTCATGACAGTGTCATGTCACTCTTATGTCAATACTGTCAAGTAAAGTCTTACCCAATTGACATTATGTAAGTGACTTTGAATGAAAAGTGTCTGCTAAATGAATACATGTAAACATGAATGTACATGAACACCAACATTTAAAGCACTGTCAGTGCTGACAAAGGATAACTTGTACAAGTCGGCTTCATCCTTTGGTTTCACGATGACCCCCTTAATCGGCCCGATGGATAGACTGGCCTCGGTGAGGTTCCCCATAAACTTTGCCACAGAGGACAACTGCTGCATGACCTTCCTGTGATTGAGAGAAAGAGATATCTCACAGGCAATTTGGAGGATATATGACAAATTAAATGATTTTTCACTCAAATTTGGTCACACTTTACTTTCTACAGATGCTCAGATTATAAACAAACCATCTGTTCACACTGTTAACAATAGTTTATGGTTAGGGTTGGGGGTTGGGTTTGGTTGAGAGATGATGTTTAATAATTGCTGTACAAACAATTTTGATGAACAAACCATCTGCAATGTTTCTGTGTACCTAACCATTCGAGTGAAAAAAGATCTTCATATTGTTTTAAACTTTCTCTTAATGGCATGAAATACAGCAATGTAATTATGACCGCCGCGCAGCGAAGCGGCGGTCATATAGGTTTAGTCAGATTTTTTCTTTTTTTTTTTTTCTTTTTCGCATGCCCAAATTTCCGTCAATGATTCCCGGGGCACTGAAAGACCGGGGTACACGAAACTTGGTGGGCATGTAACCCCACATGGATAGCATGGAACCATCGTTTTTCGTTTTGATCTGTAGCCCCCCCCTGCTGGACTGGACACCCCGAAAGGAGGGTAGGGCAGACACAGTTTTCTGTGAATATCTTCTATCTATCATTGGACTAGGATGACCATTGTTTTCCGTATGCTTGCCTCCAGGGGTCATGTTAACCCATTTCATGTGCACACATGTGCACAAACAGATACACACACACACACACATACATTCACAGTAATCCTACGTATGACACATACTGTACTCACACAGTAGACATATGTACGCTTGCATGCACAGGCACATACGCAGGGACACACACAAGCACGCACACACACACACACACACACACACACACACACATAACATAAACATGTACATGCACACATGCACACAATTCAAGAATTTCTCAGAATTATGAACAGGCAAGATGGAGGTGGGGTTGTATAAAATTAATTTTACATGTGAAATCTATGGACTAATCATGTTTTGGTACTTGTTGTCTAGCAGATATCAGTGAGAATTGAGTGTGGATAATGCAATTTAGTGAGACAGTTAGAATCATATAGGCCTTTCAGCGTGATTTATTTTTGTGGAAAAAATGTGCTGGACTGGGCGGCGGTCATATTTTGTACCGCTCTGCGGTACATCTAGTTTTAATATGCTTCAATATAACCTAGTGGTGATTTAAAAATGCTGCACATTTGTGTAGTTACTTACGAGGCATCACCAGGATCCACACTTTCACCGTTGCCACTATTGTTTTGGGCTGGTATGTCAGGAAACCCGGGTATCTCAGTAGTGTCTAACTTTGGTAGATCCTTAATAGGGTTTCCACATTTACTACATCTTAGTCCTGAGTTGGTTATGTTTATCCTTATTTCAAAGGGACCATCTGTAACAGGTTGATGAAAAATGCTTATGCTATTTTAATAAATATTACACCTGGACATTGCATGACTTAGATTTTTAATACAAAATCCTTCTTACCTGCACAATTTTCGTCATATTCTGAGTCTTCGCATATTTTGCTATGTTTGAACTGCCAAGTACAATTACCTTGAAAAAGAGGGAAAAAACATGCACTATTGTTAAGGGCTGTTAGTTTTATACTGTAAATGGAAGAAGTCCTACTTTGATGTGCAAGATTATATTATTTGCTCATTTCAAATTTAAATGAATTATTTTGTGATAATATGGTATGTTTTCTTATCACTACTTCATGTAATAAGTGACCAGTGTTGAATTTGAAGCATAATTTGCATTCATGGTATTATACCTTCTTGGCTACAGAACATGACATTGAATAACCGGTCCGTTACTTCGCCTTTAACCTTTAAGTAGGTAGTATTGGTAGATAGTTCTTTTTTCAACCAAAACTTTAAATCCTTGTAAGTCAAGTTTCCTGGAAAGGAGTAAAATAAATAAAAAGAAAAGGATGTTGACACTTTTGTTGATAATAAACAAACATACAAACACATCAGGGTTTCTACCATTAACTTTTTATTTTAAGATGCTACATGATACTGTGAAGCCTTTTTCAGGTTGTAAAGACATTCAAACAAAAGACTTAGATGCATCCCAATTGCAGGCTATTTTTTTAATCACCATTGATTTCCCCCATACTTTTCTATATGTTTATATACATATTATTGGCACCTCACCTAAAGTTGACTAAAAACAGGAGTAAAAAAATTATCTTTTAGTGATATTTTGTACAATGGAAACAATGAGGAAAAAACAATCTTGAAGGGAAGCAAATGTATTCTGAGAAAAAGGAAAATCTCATAAATAAATAAATATTTTTAAGAAAAACACATCGCCCCCACAATTATTGCCACCCCTAGAAAATCTTATAGGCCTACACAAAATGTAACATGTTTTCTTATTTATATTCAACCTCTTTAAGTTAATTAGAGTGTATGTTAACTTTCAGAAAGTTAATGGATTTCTTTTTCACTAAGGTCTGAAAATAAAATGACACAGAGGCTAAATCCCCAAGTCATTTTTCAACATGGAAAGACAAGAGAATACACTCAATTTAAATAGAAGGAAAGTGTGTTGACATTTGTAAAGAGTGTTGACATTTGTAAGTCAGGGAATGGCTAGGTACTTGGTTGAAAATGTCCATATTTGCAGTTAAAACAATAATAAAAAGGTTCAAATCAACTGGAAATGTGACAAACATGCTTAGACAATGACCCATGGTTATATTGCCCCAACACATAGGAGGATAGAAAAAGAGAGGTCCCCCAAAAAATCTTCAAAATGATCTCACTGCTAATAGATTATTTAGAGGGCATGCCAGGTAAAAGCCTTTCTTGTTATTTATTTACAAATGTAAATTTAAATGGCAGGAATAACTGAATGCAGTGACTTTGTCTGGAATTGTGGTCTATTGTCAGATGAAATGAAAATTGCTCTCTTTGCAAGGTGAGTTTGGCGTACATAGAAGAATGGCTATACTGAAAAGAACCCCATGCCTAATGGTGGAGGGACTGTGATATTGTGGGGCTGTTTTTATTCCCAAAGACCTTGGGAACCTTATTAAGGTGCATGGTATCATGAACCCCAGAGAAACATGAACATTTTCAATCGAAATCTGTCAATCTTTGCCAAGACACTAAAAGTGGATCATAATTGGATCATTTATCAGGTTAATGAACCAAAACAAATGTCCAGATCAAAACTGAACACAAAATCAAGCTTCTGCCATTGCCATTGCCATCTCAGTCCCTAGATCTAAACTCCATGGAAAAACAGTGGGGTGAGTCAAAGAGGAGAATGCACAATGTACTTTTGTAAACAATGAGATTTTGTAAAAACAAATGGTATTAAATCCTTTGCTTTGTATTTTTTGACTTTATGGGGTGTCATAGGAGAATATTATGAGCTGTTTTATTGGGGAAGGGAGGCTTGAGAAGGTATTACAAGCAGGGGTGCCAAGATTTTCCTTTTTCTCAGAATACATTTGCTTCCCTTCAAGATTGGATTTTTCCTTATTGTTTCCATGAGATTGTGAGATTACAATAAATCGCCAAAAGATTTGTTTTTATACCTGTTTTTAGTCAACTTTAGCAGAGGTGTCAATAATTCTGGAGGTATACTATAGATGAAATTATGATTTGTTGCATAGTCTACGCACATAATGTTGTTGACACAAATATCAACTACATATATTCAGTCAGAATAAACACTGAGGGCCCTAATTTATGTTGGCAAAGTGCGAAGTCTAAAGACTATCTGAATTTAATGTAATAATGAGGCAAAATCTATTCACTCATGTAATACCATGAGTAAGATCCTAAGCCCAATGTTTCCACACGCCACTCGGTAACCTGATTTCATGTACAAGACGCTTTGCTTATTGACTGTCTTTGCACTTTGCCCGTCATTTAAATTAGGGCCCTAACTTGCATCTTCACTTCTAAAAAATTAGATTTGTTGTTCACTTACGGCACCCATGCTTAAAAAACGCTGTACCACTGTCATTGTGTGTGTCAAAGACAAAAATAGGACAAATGAGCTTTTCATTTCCTTCTCCTGGGGGAAAGTATAAGAATTCAATAACATCATATTTTGGCTGTCGGCATCTTTCCATATTATTATTAAACATGGTGTGTTTGAGAACAAGAACAGGAATGTTTGCTTCAGAATCAAGGTATCCACTGATTTTGACTAGTAGTGCATGACAAATGTGTCCTTCAGCATTAAAACCTCTGTCTGAGTCTCTTTAAAGGCCAGTGAATATGTCAATATCTTCCCTTCTTTAACAGAACCAATTCAATGTTTTGAAACTCTCATTCTACGTACAATTAGCAGTAAGGCAAGTGCTATTAGTTCCTGTTCCTTAATTTGAATGACCTGGCTCAGTAACTGTTAGTTATAGCTATACCTATAGCTAACCGATCTAAAACCTATGTAACACATACATACATTACTGCACACTGTATCAATATACAGTATATGCAAATGCACACAACAAAGCAAACTGATGACATAGATTATACACTTTAGTCAACAAGAGTGACATAAGAATTCTTTAAATGAAAATATCATTGACAGAGTATGACATGTATACTGTAAACACACATGGAGCGCTCACTTGACCATTTTCAGCCAGGTGGAGCTCAGATTTCCACCCATCATATATCAGATCATAAACATCTCATACATATAGGCTAGAGGTGGAGTTGTAGATGTATGGTACACTCGGAATAAAGTTAAAGGTAAATTACTTGGTTAACGGGAAAGTAACTGGGAAAGGTTTCCGTTCTGCATCCCAAAACCAAACCATGCATTTAAACACACAAGTCAATAAGCTTACCTGTACACTCTGAACAGTTGAAAATCACCCCAGAGATTTCTCCATCTACAATTGTTATGTTTTTTTCTTTGCTAATGCAGTTCATCAAATCTTCATAATCTGGATTTGGCTGAAAGCTAGCATTCGAATCCTTTAATGAATGACATTTCTTGCTATGCCCCCCTAAAATAAATTAAATACAAAAAATAATAGACATTGCAGGGGAATAATGTCACATTGTTTTCTTTTAAATCGACCATGTATGCAAGGTGTATCAGCATTGTCAGAACAAGACCCTTCTTTTGGCATTTTTGCCATATATTTCCTTTGGTCTAGACAGTGGTTCCCAAACTTTTAACAGACATGTACCCCCTGAGACATTATGATCTTCCGGAGTACCCCCAACACCACCAATTGTTAACAAGGTTTTTTTTAAATTGTTTTATTAATATTTATTTTTATCAATTTTGTCGAGAAAAGTGAATAGGATCATAAACATATGATACAAATCTCATCAATAGTCAACATAGGCTATGATAGGCCTACAAATGTGCTGAATATAATGATTTTAAATAGATCTGCACCTAATCTCACACACAATCGTCTTGTTGAATGCAGTGATCTTATCTGGTGCTCAGGGGCGTCACTAGACCTTATTCACTGGGGCACGTGCCTTAGTAAAAGTCTCCAGTGCCCCAGTAAAATTCTAGCGCGGCTCTAGCTGGAAACGGCATTCATGAGCGCATCTCCGTGCCTGCTTTAATCATGGCTCGAGCCTGTCACTTACCAGCCAATAAAAAAAAAAAACAAGGAATAAAGAAAGGGGCCATAATAGCCAATCAGGAAATAGCACCTCTGTAGCTGGCTAAGATTGAACGCAACAACCAATGAAAATCGTTCACATGATTCTTCCGAGTGTTTCGTTGTACTGCACACACATACACTGTGGATTGTGGAATCACTTTGAGCATAGAGTAAGTCGTCCCCTGTTTAATGTTACAACAAATTCACAACTTGTTTGACAGAAAAAATGACAAGTTGATCGCTTTTAGAGAGTGTTACCCACATAACTAGCATCTGTTTTTCAATGCTTAGCGTCATTGTAGCCTAAATTTAGCAACAGTTTACCAGCTTGTGCTCTCTCCCTCACACACACACTCACGCGTAGGCTGCATGCACACATGCGGACAATTAATAAGGATTTATACGTATACTGTAGAGACTCCTGTAAAAGTAGCCTATACTGTTTGTGAAGCTGTCCTACTGTAAAACTAAACACAGCCTTCTGACTATTCAGAGATGGACATCAGAAAATTCTTCCTGAACAGATGGAGAGGAACAGTGAGGAGGATGAGGAGGTATGATAATTTTGCCCACATTAACGGTAACATTAACATTTATGCTGGTAATAGCCAGTGCTGTGATTTGATCAATGGTTTAATGGCAAACTTAAATAAGTTTGCTGCATTTGCAAATGTAGCCTATAATAATATACACAGAATCAGAATAGCCATCTGTGTAGATTATTATAGGCTACATTTTGCAAATTATCACCAAAAGTCAGTATGAAGGCTTTAGTAGGCTATTTAAGCTACAAAGAACTGCAGTATTGCCAGGATGTATATAGGACCCTTGGCTGGGAGGGAAGTATATCTCACTTTTGACTAAAAATAAGCTTCCCTTGTGTTAGTAGGAAAGCCTATTAAATTAATGCAGTGAGTATAGGCCTACTTATGCCTATGTGTTTGGATGTTGCTGGATAGTGGCTGCTACAACAATTGAGGGAGAGAGTGCTGGAGGAGGAGGAGGAGGAGGAGAAGGTTGAAGAGAGGGAGAAGAGAGGGGAGAAAGAGCACAGGCTGGGCAGTCCAATACCAGGCAGAAGGAGGAGGAGGAGGAGAGAGACAGGCAAGAAACGGATGAGGACATGATTGGGGCTAGGCGTAAAACTATTCAGAGTATGGAGGAGGATGTCTGTGACCTAGGGGAGATATGTGATGGTCCAAATCAGGCTAGCCATTTATTCATATTGCGCGCACAGTTATTTTTTTTTTTAATGTATTGGGAGTTGGTGGCCTGTGCCCCAGCAAAGCTCTAGGTCTAGAATCGCCCCTGCTGGTGCTTGTCTTTGCCTTGTAACTGGAGATTTAACTCATTGAGCTTTCCAAATATATCGCTAAGATAGGCCAGCTTCGTCAAGAAATATTCATTAGTGAACGTGCTTGCAGATTCAAACATGCGCTCTTCCTCCAAGAAGAGGCGACTCGGAGCTCAAACACGCGACAGCACTTTACCTCGGGAAAGCCACCTTGTCTCGCTGTGAAACAGTACAGCCTTTTGGTCAGCTCCCATCTCGTCTCAAAGTGCGGAGAATAGACACGCTTTTAAGGGCCGGGTCTTGATGAAATTCACCATTCTCACAACCTCGTTCAAAATCGAATTCAGGTCGGGACTAACTAAGCTGCCTTGACACGAGCGCTTCCCTATGAATAACACAGTGCGTCCATTGCGCATCGGGTGCTACCTGGGCCTAGGCTACAGATAAAAAAATAAAACTCCTGTTTTTCACGTCAGTTCGCGCCCCACCTGGCATGTCTCCGCGACCCAGTAGTGGGTTGCGACCCACAGTTTGAGAAACGCTGTTTTACCCTCTCTGTCTCCACTCTTAAATATTTTGTTAATGCGTAGAAAATACGTTTTTAATGTGCAGTGCAAATGCGGAAGTTAAGTTATCAACGTGGGATAGAGAAAATGTTTGAAAAGGCATACTGTAGGCTATGACTTAGATCTTTTTTCGCGTACCCCCTGAAATCAGTCCACGTACCCCTGCATGGGGGTACGCGTACCCCAGTTTGACAACCGCTGGTCTAGACCATACAGCAGTTTGTAAAGTGTGAACTGATGAGCTGCATGAACTTCTTCTGTTCATTTCTGGGCTATCAGTCCTCAAACAAGTTTCATGCCAACAGAAGATATAGTGAATGATGTAATGATGTACTCACCAGTATCAAAGACCATCAAGATGGCCATTGACACCACAATTATCCAATTATTACCATCCATGTGAATAAAATCCTTATGGCAAATTCAAAAGGGTCTCCCGGGATTGATGGAAACGAGTCTGAAATCAGGGATTTTGTGACCATTCAGGTCAGTGAATCTGATTTACTATTCTTGTCATGAAACTATATAACCCCACTTTATATGGGTTAAATTCTTAACTTTACTACTCAAAACATTAAAATGCTCCCATGTCACAATTCTATGCCATGCTAAATTCAGTTCAATTCCTCCTCCTTGACATTGTTCGAATAAAAAATAGAGGAAACTTACCTCACTAACTGAATGTCACTGTAAAAGAGCCTTTACTCCTGCTGATTAATTGATCTGTGCAGTGGAACAGTAAGAGCTCCACTGAATGAGTTGGCTCTTCTGCCAGAGGGAAGCAGTCTATCTGATTTGAATAATAACCAAAGCTCTCAGGCTTGTGTGTAAACATAAATGTTTTTACCTTACACTATTAGTTTGTTTTATAATGCAGCATCTGTAACCCTATCCTTATCCATAAAGATTGTGAGTTTGTACAGCCAGATTCTGATCGTATCCTCAAATGAAGAGGTTATACAGACACAGCACAGGGACTCCTATTACATATTGTGTGCAATTGTGTTACTTATTAAACAAATACTTGTGCCTGAAGTGCTGAATTGCTGTGTAAAAAATACTTTGAAATGATGAATACAGTGCCAAGCCATTAAAAAGAGTTCATATATTTACTGTATATAACATGTTTATTTGTCATTCTTTTCTGGGACAGAATGGGATCAAATAATTTTGCAGACCCCCAACAGTAACTCTTAGGAACCCCTGAAGAAGTTCTCTGTTCTAATGTCTTGGCTCTTACAGGTACAGTAGTTTGAATAATGAGCCATGGCTCAAGTGAAAACAGGCCCAGGCTTCATGTATTGAAGCTTTTTATTATGCGTGCAACGTATATAGCTATATGGTGTGCGGATCACTCTCTTTTACTTTTGAACTCTTTCCTCTGATCCAGCACCCATCTGAAATGGTGAAAAGGGATGTGCGCGGTCACACGTTTACTGTATTGAAGCTTAACTGATGCCATTTCCCACATTTGTGACATGTTGTGACTTATAATGACATCAATAAACATACAATTAACGGTAAAATGAACCGTTTGTAGTAAAATCAAATAGCCTAAAAAAATATCTATATTATTAACACACTAAATAGAATTGAACAGAATAGTAGAAAAACACGTAAGTTAGAAACAAGGTGAACAGATAATATAAGTCGTTACTCTTTAGACGCTGTTTGAAGATCCCAAAGCTATCACTAGAACAAACAGCATTAGGTAAATCATTCCACCAATAAGGGGCCATAGAAAAGAATCTTTACTGTGACCTTTTAGTGTTGATGGAAGGTCGACACAGCAGAGGACTGCAGTGGGCAAGAGGGGACATGAGCTGGATCATGGAATTAAAATAGCAAGGTGCAGATCCAGTAAGTGTGCAATAGACCAGAGTGAGGGATCTGAATTTAATTATGACTATTGTAGGAAGCCAATGAAGAGTAACTAACAGTGGAGTTACATGTGGCCGCTTTGGCTGATTAAAGACCAGATGTGCCGCTGCATGCATTCTGAATCATCTGTAAGGTTCTCACTACGCAAGCAGCCCATCTAACAATACATTGCAGTAGTCTTTGAACAAAATCATGGCCTGCACAAAAGTTGTGTGGCATTTTGCATTAGATAATTAGATATGGTCTGCTCTCTTGAATATTGTGTAGGATAAACCAACATTACTTTGTGACTGACACTACATGCTCAGAGAAATTTTGTCAGGCATCAACTGTGACACCTAAGTTACTGTATGTGCCATTTAGAAGGTGTCAGAGAACAGGAGCAGAGCTGGATGCTGGTCTGTTAGGGAACAACTGGAGTGGGAATATTAGAAGCTCTGTTTTGGAGAAACTGAGTTGAATGTGTCAATCTCTCTGAAATATCCCTGAGGCATGCAGAAATCTGAGCAGAAACAGTCATCAGGTGGGAAAGACAGGCAGTCAAGTTGAGTATCATCCATGAGAGTGAATGATCTCACCAGAAGAGTGAGTACATCTACAACTTCACCTCTATATGTATGAGATGTTTATGATCTGATATATGAACTGGAATCTAAACTGTGTGTTTACAGTATACAGTATATAAACGTCATACTCTGGCAATGAACAGAAGAGGACCAAGTTCTCATCCATGAAACACACCTGTGGTGAGGTCATGGGACTTGAATACATGGCCTTGCCAAGACACACTATGAGGATAATGAGTGAATATATTCCTTGAGCACAGAATTAAAGGTGCCATGTGTAAGAATTGAGGTGAAAATATCCCAAAAATGAGATACACGCATCAAAAGAATGAGAAGAAATAAGGGTGATGATGTCATTAAAAAAATGACAAGGTATAGTGCTGCAGAGATATCAACCTGAATTAGCATGCTAAATTACTAGCCACAGCCCGACAGGTGTCATAATACCAGTTTCGGCCATGGGAGGCGGTATACGGGCAACATAACCGCCAGCCAAACTGCAATACACGTTTTTTGGTTGTTACTCTAGGGTAGATCAACTCATTTTCGGAGGTATACTGCCCCCATCTTTTATCAAATGTGGAGTAAGAATTGATTTTTTGGCGGACATTACACATGGCACCTCACGTGGCCTCTTGCAAATCTTGAAACTGTACACATTTTATCGTTAGTGTTCTCGTTAGTGTGAATATTTTAAAAACTCGTCATTTTACCCTGCATCTAATTAATTGGCTCATTGAGTCATGGTTTGTAATGTTCATGGTTATTGTTGTTATGAGGACTTGTCATGTCATTATGGTTGTTATTGTCATTGGTCTAAATTTGTTTGGCACATGTTGGCACTAAACATATTCTGGATATGTATAGATCAATAGGACACAGTATTCCACAGGAAAAACGTCAGTAATCTTGTCATTTGGGCATAAGGCATGCGAAGGTACAGGCACATTTTTGTTTAGACTTTGCATTTATACAAATTGAGATCTGGTCATTTACATGGCTGTAAGGTTAAATAAACATTTGTGTGGTGAGTGAACGTGTCTCACAAACATAGTGGAAAGACGGGGAAAACACTGTTATGCATAGATCTGTGTTATGGAAATAGAACACAAACAAAAAAAGATTACTGGAGATCTTGCTTGCAGATAACTGCTGCATTATAAGGATTCCGAAGTTGAACTTTTAAATAAGCGACTTTTAGCTTCACAGTGATGGTTCCTAAGAAGCTTGTGTCCCCATACTGAAAAGAAAAGTAGTTGGATAGGAAGTGGAATGTGAATAGCCCTAATGCCAAGTTAACCTACAATTAGAGCACCAGATGTTTGGACAGACTCGTTCATGTAAGACAGGTCATATGCTGGAAAGATTAGGCCTATTTTTTGGTCAAAGTGTTCTCCATGGATTCATGGTCAGAACCCCTATTGGAACAGATTAAAACTTGGGGCATGTTGAATTTTGTCCAAAAATCCAATATGGCCACCATATTCAAAACTGTCCTTTTCTGTCAAATACATATTTTTACAGAGGTTAACTGATGATTTTTAAAACACTAAGTATTTTAAATCGTTAAAAAACGATTAAAGATATTTGTCAAATATCAGAAATCATCAAATTTCCTTCAAACATAAACCTCTTACAGGTTAAATACAGTTCAAATAAATTGGGTACCTTAACTTAAACAGATTAAAACATATGGCATTTAGAAATTTTCCCAAAAACTCAATATAAATTCAATAACATCCCCAAAATGGGGGATTTTTGGGCCTAAACTATCACAGGAATGGAGAGCACTGGGTTACTAATTCCACCAACGAGGAACCACTGAGAAAAAGAGTCTTAGCGTTTATGGCTGGTCGACACAACAGATGCTTATCAGATGACCACAGTGAGTGGTTGGGGATGTACAGCTGGATCTTAGAATTAAGATAGCCGTATCCAGTAAGTGTCCTATAGGCCAAGGTCTATTATAGGGAGCCAATGTAGAGTAACTAGGAGATGAGTTACATGTGTCCTCTTTGGCTGAT
Source organism: Alosa pseudoharengus (assembly GCF_046254945.1). Taxonomy (NCBI): domain Eukaryota; kingdom Metazoa; phylum Chordata; class Actinopteri; order Clupeiformes; family Clupeidae; genus Alosa; species Alosa pseudoharengus. The sequence continues at coordinate 28,493,638 of NW_027468859.1, read as the reverse complement.
TGAAGACCAGGCATGCTGGAGCATTCTGAATCATTTGCAACAAACTTACTACAGTACACAATCAGGCAGGCCAGCTAACAGTGAAATATAGTCCAGTTTGGAGATAACCACAGCCTGCACAAGAAGTTTTGTGGAATCTTGTATCAGATAAGGTCTGATCCTCCTAATGTTGTAAAGGACAAACCAACATGATTTTGCAATTCAGGCTACATGCTCAAAGAAATTAAGTCGGTCATCAATTATGACGGCAAAGTGACGTGCCAAACTAGTTGGGGTCAGTGAAGAGGAGTCAAGCTGGACGTTAATTTGTTGGGGAATAGCTGTTTTACACAGTTGAAGGTGTCGGTCTGTCATCCAGACTGAAATATCAGGCATGCAGAAATCTGATGGGAAACAGTCCTCAAGTGGTAAAGACAGGTAAAGACGTCCGCAGAGCAGTGATAGTCAAATCCATGGGAACGAATGGTCTCACCCAAGGAAGTGGTGTAAATAGTACCCTAATACTAATCCTTAAGGCATACCTGTGGTGAGGTCACGATACGTTGATACAAGACACACTGAAAGAATCCCCTTTAATGTAGGATTCAAACCAGTCAAGATCTTTCCCAGAAATTCCCAGTTCAGACAGTGTAAGGAGAATGTCATGGTTTACAGTATCAAAGGCTGCAGGTAAGTCTAGTAGAATTAATACTGATGACTGAGCAGATTCCTGATTTGAGGTTCTGCTGTTTGCAGGTTTGAGTCCGGGCGTGTGCAGAACATATCCTGTTGTGTTCACGTCAAATGTGACCGATTGACAATTCTTCTCTCTAAAAAACGTATTCTGACTACCATGAGGCTCTGAACACACAAAACACATTTTGATAATTTATATAACAATTTGAGTGTTTCATTTAACTTTAGAACACCCATGTGTATTTCCGGTCAAAAATGACCGGCCATTAGAAATGAATGGGTAAAAAAATGGTCAGTGTATAAAATTGAGTCCAGGCACATACTTATTGATCAGAAAGACTGTATATGTGCTTCTGTACAATAAAACACACACACACAAACACACCCTCACTCCCCCTCTTTGCTTCTATGCCAGCCCCCATTGGAACCTTTCCCCAACAGAATCTTGCATGAGCTCAGGTCAGTGAGGCCTGCAGGCCATAAATAGCAAATGGACGTTTAAAACTGGTTATATCCAATAGAACACAAGCTGATACAAAGGTCTATCACAACATTAGATGATAATATGTGTGTTACTATGGATTTATAACAAGTTATATATAGCGGTCATTTTTGACCGGGAACACAACAGGGGGGTTAAGCAACTCTCAGTAAAAATGTTGCAAAGTCATCTGCTGACAGTGAAGTAGCTGATGGCAGTGGTGGAGGACTGAGAAGAGACTTGAAAAAAGTTTTCTACTTTCAGTTGCACTCTCAATCTTGCTCTTATATAATGCCTTTTTTGCAAGTGTAACAGTGAATGAAAAACATGATAGCAAAGACTGGTAGATACTAAGACCATTTCCATCTCTGGATTTATGTCATTTTCTCTCAGCAGCTCTAAGTATTACTAAGTAATACTTAAGTAAGTAAGTAATTACTAAGTATTCTGCAGCACTCTGAAGAGCCGTGTAATAAAGTAATAGTAACAATATATCTAGCCGAGTGATACAATAGTATTTTTTGTAATTCCATCACCTTTATGGAACTATCTTGTTTCTTATATCAATTAACATTTGTCAAAATATTTTTAATAGGAAAAAAAACTCTAGCTTAGCCAAAAAACTCTAGCTTAGCCAAACTCTAGCTTAGCCAAAAAACTCTAGCTTAGCCAAAATTCACCATTTTGGGGATATTATTGAATTTATATTGAGTTTTTGGGAAAATGTCTAAATGCCATATGTTTTAATCTGTTTAAGTTAAGATACCCAATTTATTTGAACTGCATTTAACCTGTAAGAGGTTTATGTTTGAAGGAAATTTGATGATTTCTGATATTTGACAAATATCTGACAAAATTGTATATTTTTTTAATGATTTAAAATTGTTAGAAAAATAATTAGGGTTTTAAAATCATCAGTTAACCTCTGTAAATTTGTATTTGATAGAAAAGGACAGTTTTTTGCTAAAATGACACTGTTTTTACCAGAAATGTCCCCATAGCATAGCAAAAAGTATGTAAAAATGTGCCATTTTATGAATATGGCGGATATATTGGATTATTGGACAACAACATGCCCCAAGTTTTTAATCTGTTCCAATAGGGGTTCTGACCATGAATCCATGGAGAAAACTTTGACCAAAGGCCTAATCTTTCTTGAATAGAATGTCAATACTGTTTGCCTAAATGCCAAATGGAAAATTGGAATTATGTGATAAGAAAAGAAGTGTAAACAACATGGTTTGCATTTTTTATTCTCCAATGTAAACCCTGGAAAGAGTGCACACACACACACACACACACACACACATACACATACACACACACACACACACACACACACGACAGAATGGCAAAAGTCTTATCTTCCCCAACAATAACAGCAAGCTTGGTCTGAGCATTAGTTGTAGCCGCATAGATGGAGCTCGGGATCATCCACTAATTTTACTAAATAGTGCGTTCGTTTTACTAAATTGTGTGCTAATTTTACTAAGTTGTGCTTTTGTTTACATTTAGTAAAATCAGAGCACATTTTAGTAAAATGAGTGCACTATTTAGTAAATGAGTGCACTATTTAGTAAATGTGTGCACTATTTAGTAAATGAGTGCACAATTAGTAAAATGAACAGACTGTTCAGTAAAATGAACGCATGATTTACTAAAATGAGCACACATTCTAGTAAAGTGGGGGTAGCAGACACAAAACCAGAAACGTTAAATTTTTTCATGTTCCGGAACAGAATCGTTTATCTAAAATAATGGTAACCGGTTAATACCGTTATTTTTTCTTTGACAAGATTTCTATGCAATGTGACTTTGTGAGGTTCACTTCCACCCCATTCACTCATCGGGAGAAATGTAATAGAGAAGTTTGCCACCAGCTGTAGCCTACAGGCAGAATCTTTTTTTATTTCCCTCTGGGCCCTGACAAATTTATTGGCGTTTGTTTAAAAGTCTAATCATTACAATGGCAGCTATGTACACACCATTGTGGTTTTGTATTGTCTGATGACATAAAAGAGACAAAAATGCACTGATTGGGCCCTGACCAGGTTTGGCCAATTGATACACAATGGCAGCTATGTAGCCTACCATATTTCAGTTATTTGCACAGATTTAGCTATGTGAGTTGCATAGGCTTTTGGATGGATGTAAGAACTACAGTGATGCTTCTGTAATGCTTTGTGGTTTTGTGCTGTTGGATGACAAGAGAAACAAATGCACTGATTGGGCTCTGATCAGTTTTGACGTTATCAATGACAGCTATGTAGCATGCCCTATTTGTCATTTGAGCTATAGAAATATAATGTATATGTGTTCAAGTTGTTTGCCAATAAATGACATGGCAGACATTTTCCTTGTCTTAATTCATGTATAATACTGAAAAAATATATAGGCATGTCAGAATTACAGTTATGCTGCTTAAATGATAGTGCTTTTTTAATGTTTGATGACAGGGTAGAGACTTATTATTAAATTATGTAGACTAATAATATCATTTTAAGGTCCTAATGATCAGCCTACTTATTTGTATGTCCCACAGCTGACATGGAACGTTATTAACCGGTTCGGGAACTTAATTCTTTTGTTCCAACCGGTTCAGGAACATCAATTTTATGAACCGAAAACCAGAAACGTTAAAATACTGTTTCTGGTTGGAACAAACCAATTGGGAGAAAAATCTGGTTCAAAGCCCTGAAAACTATAGCGCACAATTTAGTAAAACAAGCACATGTTCTCTTGATGTGCAAAAACATCTTGCAGTGACACCTCCTGGGTTGCGTAATAGACAGATGGTGTTTCTGTGCTACACCCTAATTGGTGACCAGCTGACCTGCTATATGCTGCATGTATGCTATATGTGACGTTTCCATGGCAAACATATTTGTATGCTGTTCTGTTGGCTTTCCAGGGGCTTTGTAATTGCTTTGAGACCCATCACAGGGAGCCGATAATAGAGGCAATGGTAGTGGTGGTTAAATGTAATTCTCCTTAGTACCAACAGATGGTGCTAGCAGATAACACAAATAGCACTCTATTCAACAGTAGACCAAGAGGCCTCACTCTTCCTCAATCTAACATTTTCCTAAGTTGAACAGTTAAACAGCTTTTCACAGAGGTTGCAGTAGGAATCTCTATGACACCTTTAATGTCAAATCCTGATACTTTAAGCCTTCTCCATATCCCTGTCATGAAATCTTAACCAAAGTGAAATGAAATTCCATCATATGCATTCTTAAAGGAAACAGGCCTGTTTCCTGTACTATCTGACCCAGATGACCATGTTGGAAGATCGAGACATGGTCACCCTCTATCTTGTCTAAATCTTTCAAGTTCTACATCAGATCAGGACTTTTTAAAGTTATATAAGCATAATAATGCAAATAGATTAATGCAAATGCATTAAAACTCCTCAAAATTACATTTGTGTTGATGGAGAAGTAGACAGATTAGAAAGAGTCATGACAATAATAACGATCCTTGGACCCTTTTGACACTGCCCACAGAATTTGAATAGTTGCTGACCTCATGCTGAATGAATCAAAGAGGCTGTGGTCAGGTCTCACGCTGCTGTAACCAAGCCACATGTATTCCATGACCTCAGCTGGTATGAGGTACACCATACAGTATGTGCCATGCAAAGTTTTGAAACATGACCAATGCAGCACCAGCTGCAGACTCCGAATGATCTTAAAGAGACGGAGCATGATGCTGATAACGCCTTGTGGTAAAGAAAAAAAGGAAATGCAAATGTCTCGAGGAGTGGACAACGAGTTTGGCCGAGCTGGAGAGAACGGAGTCCAGTGGGATTTTTGGCTTTGCTGACACTGAATTCACTGGACACTTAAAGGGCTCAGCTTAAGCTACACCCCACCACACACACAAATACACACACATACACACACACACCACACACACACACTCACACACACACACACACACACACACACACACACACACACACTCACTCACTCACTCACACTCACACACACACACACACACACACACACACACACACACACACACACACTGACACACACACAAACACACACACACACACACACACAAACACACACACACACACACACACACCCACACACACACACACACACTGACACACACACACACCCACACACTGCCTAATAATCTGTCCAGGGGCACTTTGATGTCCCCGGTCTTATCCCCCCCTGCGGACATTTTTGGCGTTTAATGGTTGCTGGGATGTTTATCTTTCCTCTGGGGGTCCGCCTCTGCTTCTTATCACTGCTGCTTGTGTCAGCATGGTGACATGTCAAGGGTGTCTTGGGCAGTTTATGTTTCTACAACACACACACACACACACACACACACACACATACACACACACAGAGATAGAGAGAGACAGAGAGAGAGAGAGAGAGAGAGAGAGAGAGACACACACACACAAATCTTACTTGCTCTTCACTTGTAACCCTCAGTAAATGCACACACCTGCAGGACAAAGACAAGTGTGATGGTTGATGGAATCAGACAGACAGAAGGAGGCCAACAGGGAACCATTTTCTTTTAAGCCACTGTGTGTGTGGTGTGGTGTGTGTGGTGTGTGTGTGTGTGTGTGTGTGTGTGTGTGTGTGTGTGTGTGGTGTGGTGTGTGTGTGTGTGTGTGTGTGTGTGTGGTGTGGTGTGTGTGTGTGTGTGATGTGGTGTGTGTGGTGTGGTGTGTGTGGTGTGTGTGGTGTGTGTGTGTGTGTGGTGTGGTGTGTGTGGTGTGGTGTGTGTGGTGTGGTGTGTGTGTGGTGTGTGTGTGTGGTGTGGTGTGGTGTGTGTGTGTGTGTGATGTGGTGTGTGTGGTGTGGTGTGTGTGGTGTGGTGTGGTGTGTATGGTGTGGTGTTTGTGTGTGTGTGTGGTGTGTGTGTGTGTGTGTGTGTGTGTGTGTGTGGTGTGTGTGTGTGTGTGTGTGTGTGTGTGTGTGGTGTGGTGTGTGTGTGTGTGTGTGTGTGTGTGTGTGTGTGTGTGTGTGTGTGCATGTTTCTGTTGTCTTGTCTGTGTTTATGTGAATGTGGGTGTGTGTGTGTGTGTGTATGTGAGGGTGGGTGTGTAGTGTTTTTTCACATATTAAAATATGCTTGGGCAGATTTTTACACAGATGTGAAACAGCATACAGTATATTCCTGAAAAGTACAGGAGCATCACCCTACAGGACAGTAAGACTGAAGCTCTATAGGAACTACATATTAATCACCCTACAGGACACCATGCAGTAAAGCCGAGGCTCTATAGGTACTACATATTAATCACCCTACAGGACACCATGCAGTAAAGCTGAGGCTCTATAGGAACTAGTATATAAGTATAAGCATATATACTCTTTTGATCCCGTGACGGAAATTTGGTCTCTGCATTTATCCCAATCCGTGAATTAGTGAAACACACTCAGCACACAGTGAGGTGAAGCACACACTAATCCCGGCGCAGTGAGCTGCCTGCAACAACAGCGGCGCTTGGGGAGCAGTGAGGGGTTTGGTGCCTTGCTCAAGGGCACTTCAGCCGTGCCTACTGGTCGGGGTTTGAAGCGCTAACCAGTAGGCCACGGCTGCCCCAACTACATGTTATTGAATTAAAATACATTTCTCTAACTTATTGTATCATATAGTCATCAACATGTCTGCTGACATCATTCAAATGATCACAGAAAGCAATGTATTCAAAATGACATGGTGTTCCTTTAAATATGCTGATGAGGTACACAAACACACACACATACACACACACACACACACAATCACACACAACACATAAGCGCGGTCACGGGACCACACGAGGGAAGGGGAGGGCTAGTGTGTGTGTGCGTGTTGGGGGTGAGAAGGAGGGGGGGGGGGTTGAGGGAAGATGGTGATGTCATCTCTATAGCCGCCACGGATAAGTGGGCTTGAGATAATGGTGACATTTCAGGGAGGGTGATGTCATCCAGCCCTCCCCACCCCTGAGCTGCTTCTACTGCAGGTGGCTGGCGGCTCTGTGCAGGAATCATCTACGGGGTTGATGTGTGTGTGTATGTGTGTGTGCGTG
>NW_027468859.1:28381433-28483933 GCF_046254945.1 Alosa pseudoharengus | reverse complement strand
TTCCCTTTTCCCCACATGAACGACATTTGACAAGGAAGAGGGTTTAACCAATCCCCACCCTGCATTCCCGGCATACCAACCCCCTGAGATGAAGTTGCTATTTTTAGCTGTGTGTGCTGTGGTATAATTGGGTAATGATATGAGAGTGACTCACACGGTTAATCCATTGAATCGGTCAGCAGCTTTGGTTCTGAATGTGTGTGTGTGTGTGTGTGTGTGTGTGTGTGTGTGTAGGGAGGGTCTAATGGTCATAACACTGACCCTCTCTCCTGCCTGTTTGAGTTTGTCAGAATGACATTATTGTTCCAATCAAGGTTGCTCTCACAAGACACACATTTGACCTCTGGAGACATACAATAGGGCCCGTGCTGACAGGGACTCACAGTCTGATCTCACCGTTTTAATGAAGTTAGACAACTTTTGAGGAAGTTAATTATAGTGAGGCCTGCCAAACCAAAACAATTGCCGGAGTCAAAGCTGGGACAATTATATGGAGCAAGTGATAATTTGCTGCCAAGCAATCGAGAAATATAATGCACCAAACATTTTTCTCTCTCTCTCTCTCTCTCTCTCCAGGAGGAGTGAGATTGGATGGTGGATAGAAAACTTTGATTTGTATTTAAAAGTGGGTTTGGTAGCACTGTGTAGCACAGTGGTCTGGTGAGATACGCTGATAATCTAAATCTGCTTTGGTTTATGTGGCATTTGGATGCTCAGAGGTTGCATTTTATGTGTAATTGTCTGCAAAACGTTTGGAAATAAGATTATGGTACTTTATTGATTTATACCAACACTGGTGTGGTGGAGTGTGTTGAGAGTGTATGTGTAAAGTGGAACACAGCATACATGTACATACAATACATACAACAACAACACCACATCCTCTTCTTAGTGTGTGTTATGCTTTGTATTCCAAAAGTTGATTTATGTTTTCCTTGTAAAAATCCTTCCTTTCCTTTTTCACTCAGTAACAGTGCTGCATATGTTGTTTAAAAAATCAATACTAGGATATCCATACTGTCTTGCATCTCTGATAAAAAGGCATAACTTTAACTGTATCCTCTATGAGGTTAAAAGGAAGTCACTCAGGTCTAGCTTAGCACTTCTGAAGCCGAGGCCGGCTTTGATTGTAACTTAACTTCACTCACTCGATTGTACTCAGTCACATGTTTCTCCGCTGTGAAGTGAAAGTCCCTTCAAAACCCATGGCGCAGGAAATGTGCTCATTGTGTTTCTCTCAAGTGACTCAGTGTGGCAAAACACATGACATCATTGTGGCTTCGCGCAGTGGCTCTGCAAGTGAGGTCTATTCAGTTTGTACCGTCTGCAGGGACCTGACTTCAGCGATCAGAGCTGGGTGTTTCATTTAAGGTTCCATTTTATTTCACACAGGATTTTATGAATGGGTAATGGGCCCATGCTAACCTGAATCAAATTTTTAAGATGACATTTTCATACATTTTCATCTTGCTATATTCAATACAGTAACGGCAAGTGATAAAGCAAGTGATTGTTAAAATATAATGTAAAACAATAAACCTGAATCAGGTACACTTAACCAGGATTAAGTGAAGCCCTGCAGCAAGCAAAAGTGGATGAAGGCCCAGAGAGAATCACATTTCGTACATCTGATCCATGTAGATTGTTATCAGATCTCAGTATCACATTTCACATTGTCAGTGACAACTACCAAACAAGTCCAACTTTCAGTGACATAGGATGAAGTCATTAAAGCCAAAATATGAATACAGGCTTCGAAGTAAAATTAGTTTCAAAGCAAAGTTTGACTATTTGACAGAAGAGACTGGACGATCCAGTCATTTCATTTTGATGAAGGGGCTGGAAGAGTCTCACCAAATTAAGAATAAAAAAAGACATATAAAGTAAAAATGTCCCTGTCCCTAGCAACAACTCTCATTCATATTGGTCGAAAACACAGCTATTATCCCCACTGTTATTTTGGTATTTCTTATTGATGTCAGACTGACACCACAGTTTAAAAAGATTTGGCAGTCCTGGCAAGATGCATATTTAATTCCAGCACTGACTGAGTCCTCATTAAGTGAAAACTTTGAACTGCTCTGACGCATGCTGTGAGAACGCTGCACCCGCTTGTCTTGTTTCAACATCGCTCGTTTGATCAGCGACATATTCATCCTCCAGACGTACTCATCCTCCATGTTCTCCCAGTCTGTTTTGTCTCTTTTATTACTCCTTTCCCTCAAAAACACTCAACTCGGCTAACACACTCCCTTTTCATTTATCTTTTTGATCAATGATCAACTTTTTGTTGTGTTGTTTTTTTTCAACTTTGTGATTACTTTGTGATTCGTTTGGTGTCACAGGAATGTACGTACAAAGGATTGCCCGAAGTCTGTGACCTATACGCAGGGGCCTGTTGCCCTTCCCTGGGGTAGTTTGAACTCCCCCATGTCTAGCCCAATCTCATTGGAATGCAGTGACCCAGACGCGGGGTGGTCCAGAGGTGGGTCCCTTCTGGCGCTTCAAATGAACAGGTGCTGCTGACCGCAGGAACTGGGACACACCCATCGCCACCCAGGGCATGGAGTCCCTCGGGCGCCTGGCCTCTCATGAAAGCAGCCATTGATGATGAGTGCAAGGGTGGGATTTGAGTGAAGCCACAGCAAAGGAACTGCTACTCAGTCGAAGTCTGAGGGCTCTCTCTCTCTCTCTCTCTCTCTCCCCCCCCCTCTCTCTCTCTCTACCCCTGACACTCACTATGACATAAATGCTTACCTGCAGTATTTAGAACTCCGCTTCCATTTTCAGCTTCTTTTTCTTCATTTATTTCAGGGAGGGATGTGTCCTTGGAACCTTTCACACTGTTAATATTATGGGCGTGGCAAAATATGTTGTCAAGAAATTTCCTGGACTAGCACTGCTGTCCCTCAGGCATGTAGTCAGGACAATCGGCACGCATGCTTCTTTTACATGGGTATCGCGACTACAATGCAAAGCAAGATACAGTAGTGAGATTGCTAGGCTGCTAGGGTGAAGTTTGACCATTTCAGTTCAGTGAACACTTGCACCTGAGCACTCCACGGTCACAGGAAACACATGAGGGGAGAGAAACAATATGTCAAGTTCGGGTGTTTGATGTATTTGATTCAAATCAATATATACTTATTGTTTTCCATTGGTGTTGTAAGTGACACGCCCAGATATCAATGTTGTGTCAGAATTGTACAAGTATATTTCACATAACATATGTAACTATATCACTTGGATTACCTAAATATTCTTAACAGAATTTCCAGAAGGGAAATTTGAAAATTGTACATTTAGAACAAATGTACAAATTTCAATAACATTGATTCAGGCATTTAAAAAAAAAAAAAAAAACTGATTCATTAACAACATCTTTCAACTGTCTATGAACATGACTGTGCATGTGTATGCATGGAAGTCACCACAATTTAAGTACAGATAGCTTGTCTTTCATGAATAAAATGCAATGAATTGGGATGAAGTCAAATGACAATGATTTCTACAAGCAGCAAATCGTCCTGACAGCCTGTCCTTTTCGCACCAGTACGTACACATAAAACAAACTGGGCCTCTTTTCTAGAATTTCATGGAAGAACAAGCATCACGACTAATCCCCTTGGATGAAATTTTAAAAACACCACACAATTCTTTCTGTCTGACAGAAATGATGTAATGCACTCCCATAAATCACAACGTGGGGATGCCCCCTGGGGAGTGTGTGTGTGTGTCTGTGTGTGTGTGTGTGTGTGTGTGTGTGTGTGTGTGTGTGTGTGGTGGGGGCTTAAAAAAGGTGGGGGCCTAATTCTGGTGCCTCATGGTCCAATCTTACTGAGTCTGAGGATTCCACTGCAGTGACACATGATTAGCCAACGAGCAGGAGGAGGAGGACGAGGACGAGGAGGGTTCCCCAGGTCCTACCGATGAGCCAGGGTACAAACTCCTCTCCTCTCCATGCGGAGCGAGCATCTTAAGTGCTGTGTGTATTTGAGTAAAAGTCTTAATTGGCCTGTTAATCTTGAACCAGTTCAGCTCCCCTCCCCCACCCCCCTGGGCAGGGCCTTTGATAGTGCTTTATATCTAAATTAAATATTCTCATGACACTCTGCTCAGGGGTATTGAGCTAGTTACAATATTGTGTGTTTTACCAGGAGTCGTTGCATAGTATACACACTATGTATGAAAGTCTTTAATTCAAAGAACCATACTAGAACTGTTTTTCAATTCAGATCATTTTCAGAGAACATGAAAACCTGAACATTCCTTTGTAGTTCTATAGTAATAGTAGAGAATTGTAGAGGATGTAGTTTAAACACGTGGTTACATACAGTTTGTTGTGATATTGCTTCTCACACTGTAAACAATACATTCATTGTGTTCTACAATTACATCAGCGCATTGACTTGACATATTTGCATCCACCTCGTATGAAAATACCTTGGATGGTTCTCATATCCCTGTCATTAACTATCAGCTTGTATTCATGAAGGAAACTGGGCCACTAATTAATACACAATATTGACTCAGTAAAACACTAGTGTGTGTTTTTATATTGTGCACTTCACCATCATTCACTCCTGTGTACATATCACATAACACGTCTGCATACAGATCAATAGTTAATGCCTGTGTGAACTCTCACACTACACTACAAGAAATGCTGCATGTTAGCATGTGTCTGTAGGCCTGTTAAACCCTATATAATAATAATAATAATAACTAGATGTACCGCAGAGCGGTACAAAATATGACCGCCACCCAGTCCAGCACATTTTTTCCACAAAAATAAATCACGCTGAAAGGCCTATATGATTCTAACTGTCTCACTAAATTGCATTATCCACACTCAATTCTCACTGATATCTGCTAGACAACAAGTACCAAAACATGATTAGTTCATAGATTTCACATGTAAAATTCATTTTATACAACCCCACCTCCATCTTGCCTGTTCATAATTCTGAGAAATTCTTGAATTGTGTGCATGTGCGCATGTACATGTTTATGTTATGTGTGTGTGTGTGTGTGTGTGTGTGTGTGTGCCTGCGTATGTGCCTGTGCATGCAAGCGTACATATGTCTACTGTGTGAGTATGTGTCATACGTATGATTACTGTGAATGTATGTGTGTGTGTATATCTGTTTGTGCACATGTGTGCACATGAAATGGGTTAACATGACCCCTGGAGGCAAACATACGGAAAAAAATGGTCATCCTAGTCCCTACAGTTCTCAAGATATTCACAGAGAACTGTGTCTGCCCTACCCTCCTTTCTGGGGGTCCAGTCCAGCGGGGGGGCTACAGATCAAAACGAAAAACGACGGTTCCATGCTATCCATGTGGGGTTACATGCCCACCAAGTTTTGTGTACCCCGGTCTTTCAGTGTCCCGGGAATCCTTGTTGGTGTACGTCACTAAATGTACACATACATTATTTTATTGTAAGGCCCCCCATGAACGAAAGTACACAAAACTTGGCATGCATTCGGAGGGTGTCATAATGATCCTACACTTTTAATTTCGTGCAGTTTTGACCTTGTCAGCCAGAGATATTGTGATGAAAACACCAAATTTTTTGCTTTTTAATTTTTAACTAGGTGGCGCTATACATGCAATAAGTGGTAATGGGATGGGTTGACATGCCCCCTTAAGACCAACATACAAAAAAAAGGCCTAGGCCCTACGGTTCTCGAGATATTCACAGAAAACTGTCTCCGGCCACCTACAGGCCAGTTGGTGTATAGTAACATAAATGAATTTATTGTGTGGCCCCCCATGAACGGAATTCCACGAAACTTGGCGTGCATTCAGAGGGTGTCATAATGATCCTACACTTCCAATTTCGTGCAGTTTTGACTATGTTAGGTCACAGATACCTGCGATTACAACACCTCATTTTTACTTTTTTGTGTTTAACTAGGTGGCGCTATGCAGTCCAGCGGGGGGGCTACAAATCAAAACGAAAAACGATGGTTCCATGCTATCCATATGGGGTTACATGCCCACCAAGTTTCGTCTACCCCGGTCTTTCAGTGTCCCGGGAATCATTGACGGAAATTTGGACATGCGAAAAAGAAAAAAAAAAGAAAAAAAGAAAAATCTGACTAAACCTATATGACCGCCGCTTCGCTGCGCGGCGGTCATAATAATAATAATAATAATAATAATAATAATAATAAGCTTTATTTGTGTAGCACCTTTCATACACCGAATGCAGCTCAAAGTGCTTTACATTTGGAACATGGCTACAGGCTAACGCGCCAAGTTGTTGCGGTAGTATATTTATATTCATTATATTTATATATTCATATTTATATATTCGTTGCTGTGGCCGTTTATGATCCGATCAGCAACATATTAACATACCAAGCAATATCAGAAATACTTCAGAACTACAGCAGTCATGTTCATAGTATGATATGTTTTTAGTATTTGTTGTGATTATATGAATTTATATACAGATATTTAAGGAACACAACGACCGGAAAACTGACAGCCTTAACCCTTATCCCCCTACAAGCACGCCATATGGCAACAGTGACAAGGAAAAACTCCCATATTCCTGGAAGAAACCTTGAGCAGAACCCGACTTAATAGGGGGAGCCCATCTGCTTCTGGCTGGCTGCAGCTCTAATAGTATAGTAGTATAGAGTCTTTATTGTCCCTTGTAGAACAATCTGAAAAAGTAGTCTACAAGATAAAAAGATATTCTTGAACTCGCCTGTTTGATGTACAGAGGCAGGGTGTTCCATAGCTTTAGTGCATAATATACCATGTGACAAAATCAAACTGGTCTGCCTTGCACATTTCTCCTTGCCAAGCAGGCTCCTCTGTACATGCTTGATATCTCATCCAAGACCAGCTGGACTATTTCATTATCATCAATATGCATGTGCACTGAGCAAGCCCACTAAGCAATCCTTTGGTCCCTACATCATGTTAATACTTCCTATCAAGTTCCAGCAGACCCATAGACAGAACACTAGAAACATTATGGGCACTGCTGATTAATAGTGTACATTGGATGAGTGGCGAAATAGCGCAGTCCTTGTTATTTGAACATGTCTGAAGGCATGTGTGCTTCGTAACAAATGACTTCCTTGAACTGATAAGGCACAGAAGTTTAACGGTTAAAACCAGGCCCTCACCCATCATGCAAAACGTTGACTTATCTGGGCACCAGCCTTGGGGGAAATAGCTCTCTGTTGAAATGGATGCCTATCACTTTCAGCAAACAATTGCTATGGCTGGGTACTGATTTTCGAATGAATTGGAGTTGCACTGTTTAGCTACTTTGAGTAGTGGTGCATGCATGCATGCAATCCCAACACTTAAATCCAGAATGTCAATATTACCCCCGTCCCCCGTCCCCCCCGTCCCCCCCGTCCCCCCCGTCCCCTCTCAGCTCAACACACACACACACACACACACATTAACACACACACATTAACACACCAGAGACACAGACACTCCCTACACACACACACACACCCACATGCACACAGTTTGACGTTAAATGGCATGACCTAAAGTTTGCTGGGGCCTCCTGTATGTACTGTATCCATGCAGCATGATACATGTCATGTATATGCAGCTACAGTCAGAGCTGCAGGCATCCTCTTTACTGTAAACAGAAACTCATGGCATATCAATCTGACTAGGAGAAGCACTGCACATGTTTTTAAAAAGCTGATAGCATAAACATCAGTGTGCATACGTGCCTTTTTTGTTGTTTTAGCTTCACCGTTGACCTACACCTGTGTTCAATTTGCGTTGAATGAGTTTTTCCATAAAAACACAAGGCTCTTATTTCTCATTATCTGAACAGACAAAAGTACATTATGTGTAGATCCTACACAAAACTCCCTTAATTAGTAACCTACTGTACCTGGTAATTTGACTACACATGGAAAATAGATTGCAAGCTAATTTCACATTGAATTGTCATATGGTAATTGCATGACTTATTTAGCTGTGCTGAGTTGAGGCTGAGATTGGGAAAGTGAAACTTCATCCTAGAGGCTTGAAGATATGAATATGCCGTGAAATTGTCTTTGACTTACCATCTGTAACTTGTCTCAATTCTGTTAGTCAGGGTATTGGTCGTCTAAAGAGGATTTAACTTCTTCCTCCAGGGTCTAACCTTAAAAAAATAAGAAGTTAGCAAATAACAGTATTAGAATATACTCTTGAAATAATTTGCATGACCTTTGAATAAGCAACTAAATGCATATGAACTGTTAACAGTGCAAAGCTAAATTACTCCAACCACTATGTAGGCTAGAAAGAGATGACCACCATATCTTGGTGTACACCAGGGGAAATTAGTCTTGTAATATTGCCCAACTATCATTTCTGTTTCCCTTTCACTCTGTTCTAGACAAGTTCACAATCCAATTTGCAATTACAGAAAAACCTCATTCATAATCCACCCTGGGGAGATTACTGACATGGCTGACATAGACGTGCACACCAGCTCAAAGTATTTTAGAATTTTTCTGAGCATACACTACCGTTCACCGTTGGAGTCATTTAGAAATGTCCTTGTTCATCGTTAATGTTGTAAATGACTATTGTAGAAAGAAATGGCTGATCTTTAATGCAATATCTACATTGCCCATTATCAGGGACCATTTTAAAAAAAGGGACTATAGGTTAAATAAAGAAAAATAAAAAAATGTTCCAAAGACACATTCTGTTTACTAATCTGATATAATTTTAAAAGGCTAACTGAGAAAACATTGGAGAAGCATTTTGCAATTGTGTAAGCACATAATGTAATCTGAAAACTGCTGCCTTGATTTAAAACAAAAACAATGCAACTGATCTCAGGTATTCTGTCTATAATGGAGTGGAATGGAAATTTCTAAGTGACCAGAAACTTTTGAACGGCAGTGTATCAAACTTCAGTGTTTGGCCATGTGAAGGAGGGTAACACTGCAAGTGATTCTCCAAGTTTCTTAAAATGACCAACAGATGGAAAACACTGACATACTACAAAACAGAATGCATACAAAAATGAGACAAAGCCGCAAAAACAAAGCATACAATTGCAAAAACCACAGGAGTGAATAATGAATGAAAATTCCCCACGGATCACGTACACATAGGGGCGTTAACCTCTTCTATTAGTTATTACTCTAATTCACACACATGCTCAAACACCTGTTCCGGGCAGTGGGCCAGCGAGGTAGGTCGTATGGTGTGAACAGAACAACAACAATAACAACAACGACAACAACAACACACTTTTGCCCAGTCTGGTTACAAGACTAAGGGCTAATCCCACCCAGCTGTGGCAAGCAAGACTTGTTACTAGGATTGTGTTTTGGTTTGAACCAATCCGGATTGGAGGGAGCAGCCTCTGCATTGACCTTGGCCGGTGGAGTCCCTTTAGGGAGGGGTGGTTGCCTTTCTTGGTGAGAGAGGACTTGTGGGGTGTGTGGGGTTGGAGTGGAGGCAGAGGCAAAATGTATGAATGACCAAAGAACTTAGAGAGCACAGCCAATCAGGAGGGTGTAGTCCCATGAGCCAATCAGCAGCAGTCCTGCCTCTCCTCCCGGCTCTGGCCGCTGACTGTTACCAGGTCACTGTTCCTGCCTCAAGTCTGACAGCAATCCGTGTCATTGGTTCAGTGTGCCACGCAGACCACAGCTGACTGGCTGCTAGAGTGCACGCCGTTGCTAGGGAACTCAGCCAATCAGAGCACAGCGGAAGTCCCCCCCCTGGTTTCTAGGCAGGATTCACGTGCAAGGGATGTTTTGGCGGGAGAGCTAGAGCTGGTGAGGGAAGGGCAGCCGCTGCAGGGTGAAGTGGAGCATGTGATTGTACAGCTATGTGTGTGTGTGTGTGTGTGTGTGTGTGTGTGTGTGTATGTGTGTGTGTGTGTGTGTGCATGTATGAGAGAGAGAATGTGTGTGTTTGTGTGTGTGTGTGTGCATGTGTTACTCTCACGCTCATTGGATCTTTCTGATGCAACATCTAGGGGTGAGGGGAGGCGTCTCCGGGGTTTCTGAGGGACCTTGTTTTGATATTTTCTCTTTTTTCCCCCACCATCACAGGAAACGAGAGCCAATTGCGTAGCTGTTGCCACCGGAGCAGGGGAGGTTTGTTTTGCCTCCTCTCTCATCCCAGGTACCTCCCCATCCACAGTTGCCGTAGAAACAGAGCAACTCAGACTCTATTTCGATCCATGCCTCTTCCTTCAATGATTTATTGTGGATTTTTTTTCCCCTTACACTTGCACCACACTCTCCAATAGAGAGGCATCTCTGTATGATTACATTAGCACAAGTCAAAGATATATAAAGCTGTTTGGACACCTTTGGTGCACTGTGGGAGATACTGTAAGCTCTTCCCCTAGCAGGTTTTACTTACCTCTATACTCTCGTATCAATGCCCAGGTGAGTATTTACTTCTTCAAAAGAGACATCAAGGCAAGCTGGACAAAACTTTAAGGAAATATCCACTCACTGTGTCCCCTGAGTACAGTGGTTTAACTTACTGAAATATCAAAACAGTTATGGACTGGCCATACATTAGCTATATTGCTCCGGCATGTACTGGCTCCCTGAACACACCTTGACTGCATTCCCAGAAAGCATTGTTGAGTGACCACATTGGTAACTGTGGAGGGAAAGCGAGTGTTCACAATGATAGTCTCTCTATCATTAAGTATGGTAGTTGTTCGACTGTGCTTTCAGGAGACGCAACCTTGACCCAGGTCCCGAGCAGACCTGAGCCCACATGGACAGATCCAAGCCCTCTCACGGCCGCTTTCACCCCCAGCTCAGCTCATGCCGAGTTCGTTTTGATTCTTTAAAGATATGCTGACTAACTTCAGATGAGATCTCAGCATTCCTTAAAGTGCATGTATAGCTGCCACCAAATGCACAGGACTCTCCGTAGACTTATAACAGTAAACGTATAATGCTATACTGATTGTGAGAAATAGTAGCCTACAATAATGCTAAACACATGTTAACCTGTACTGATTTGTCTTATTGTCTAGTCTAGTCAACAGTCTTTGAATAAACATCTATTGCTGTGTTGATTGGCCAGTCTGATTTTCAAGTCAAGAGAACTGTGTTTCAATCTAAGTAATACCACAAAATAACCATGATAAACAGACGTGAATTATTGACCAAAGCCTCCACCACAGCATAAATGAATTCACTTTATATAGTCACTAAATGAACTCTTGTTATAAATTGATGTTCTTTCGTGGGATCAGACAAATTGGTTTATGGTTTTGACTCTACTCAAGATGGTAATCCTCTTACAGTTGTGGCATACCAGATGACAGTGGGCAGCCATGATTGTTTACTTCAAGAACTAAAGGAGTCTAACTGGCGTGACTCCTGGGATTATATCAGTTATTATACCCTATGTTGTGTTTAACAGTTAGCCTATGAAAGGCTTGCAATAAGCTTTAGCCTGGATCTCACAGTTGAACATGAGATCATTACTCTCTGGAGAAATCTATGAAGACCTTACCTATACCATATTGAGCAAAAAACTTACCAGGTGCTGTTGCTAAAATATAAGCAAGTGTGCATGCGAACAAGCTTCAGATATACAAATAGAATACAGTATCCTCAAACTTCCTTAACCTTCCTTAAGTACCTTCAAAAATATAAAACTCAATTATACATCACCCTTGGTATCGGATAGAAAAGTCTGCTCAAGTGTGTTGGGAAGAATTCCTCTGTTTTCTAGGCACTACCTACTTTTTGTTATGAATTTGGTTAGGAGAAGGATCTCCTCACAAAATAAGGGGAAGCATGTGAATGCGTGCCTCTGGGGCATCACTTGGTGAATGGTTTCATTTTTTCCCCCTTTAATGTCTGTTTGTTTTGCCAAATGAGACCCGCAGAGCACTCATTAAGCTTTATGCAGGGCTCCTCCGGGTTGGAACTAACACAGCTCTGAGTGTGCCCATGTAAAAAAAAAAAAAACAGCAGACATATGCTTCTTTTGGAAAAAAAACACATTGTCCTTCTTTAATTTAAAAGGTTTCTTTAGGAAGTGAATGCATGAAATATGTTGGGGGGTTTTATAACACATATCAGATATGTGTTATTGTTGAGGAAGGCTGTCTGTGAAATTGTACTGGGAACAACTGTAATAATAATAATAATAATAGTAATACATTTGATTTATAAAGTGCCTTTCAAGACCCCCAAGGTCGTTTCACAAAAGTAATTGAAAAATACAGGCAATTTACAAACACAACTTTTAAGTAAGAGTAGAGTAAGACATCCAAAGTAGAGGTAGATTTCAACAAGTTGTCTCTAGACTAGCATTCGTGTCACATTTGTGCATTCGTACCAAAATCAAAACATGCCCCGACGAAACAACATGTATCCATGACTTCATCATTCACCCTGTCACAACAAGATGGTGCATGCATGCATGACTGAATTATACTTCAGGCCATGCCAGAAGAATTTTACTCATGGCTTTTGGAAAGGTAAATAATATATTATTATTATAATAATAATAATAATTAATATTATTACCATTCTTGGTGATATGACTATGTGTAAACTGAGCTGGTGAACTGTAACTTCATACTGTATACATTACACAGCATTGAAGATGACAGATCTAGCACAGTCAATATGTGCTCATCACAAGTGGATGTAACGTTAAAATGCACTGTTTTGTTTTGTTTCAAGCTAAAATAGAACAACACTAGAGATACTGCTGTCAGTGCTGCAGAGCTGTACAGTAGGGCTTTGGTTGGATGAATCAAATCGCATTTGACTTGCTGTTCGATGATCTGCGTGCTTGCCTGGAGGGGGAATGGGTGCTGTAGTAAAAAACAACCACACACACACACACACACACACACACAACCTGCCCGCCCCCACCACCACCCTCACCCCGCCAATCAGAGAGGGTGGAGGAGGAGGACAGAAACGATAGTTCATGCTCCCGTATGCCGAGGATATAGCCTCAGCCTATACTGAGGAGATGCTCTCTAAGAAGCTGGTGGATTGGTGAGCTGTTGCCTAGGCCTACTGCTGTAATGGAAATGGCACTGTGGAGGCATTAGGCTGGTTGTCATTATTACCTGTCTCTGCATCCTGGCGTACAGTGCCCATTCCGTTGAGCCGTCTGGGCCACCGTACTGGCGAGTCACCACACACTCTTAAAACGAATGTGAATCTGGTTGAATTAACAAGGCCTATAAAATAAAGACAGAAAGTTGATTGCCACAAATGTTTATGTATTTAACCTACATTGCATTCTATTTGTATCAAGGGTTGGTAGTTGGCCATTTCCAAGCATAGGCTAAACCTGATTTCTACAGAAAGCCCTTTTCAGCCTTTTAAACAGGTCTCAGATTCAAACTATCCTTACAAGCAGGGTTCTTGAGATTAATGATTGCATTTTTAGCCTGCAAGATTTAAAGCAGTTTGTTAGGCTATTCTTTCATACAAACATGTCACAGACTTTGGAGGTGCAAACAATCTCGGATTTTTGGTTGATTTGACCATCAGTTAACTTCGAAACACACACTTTACTTTGGATAGACAATAGAAATACATCATAGGAGTGATTAATACCAAACAATCTAAACTGGAGTATCTTAATAGGCCTATTCTTTCACACAAACATACGGGCATTTGTGGGCGTTTGAAGGCACTTCTAGGTGGTAACCGTATTCCATGCTGTTGGGGGTGCAAACAAACGCTGCATCGCCATTGAGATCACATAGTAAGGAACTGGCTGAAGGGTTATGAAAGTATTTTGTCGTGTTTAGTTGTAATGAAAGCGCAGTTTTTATAGCCATCCATGTGTTCACTTCTGGCTCCTTGGCCATCAATTTGGTAACTACGGGCTATTTGACGTCTTTAGAACACTAAACATATCGGGGGAGTCTATATTATACTAGCCTATACTCCAAAGTAAAGTGCCTGTTTCGAAGTGAACTGATTGTCAAATCAACCAAAAAGTCGATATTGTTTGCATTTCCAGGTGGTCTTATCCTTTGTTAAAGTGTTTAGAATGTTTGAAGAAAGGATGAAAACAATAGGCCGAATAAAAAACAGCCAAACATTTCGATGTTAGCATAACAAATAGCCATTTTTCTCCCCTTAGGCTACCAAGTTTCATGTGTAGCCTAACACAGAAGAAAATTGATGATCACATGTTTACCTCTGAAAACGTTTTTCACTTTCCTCCACGTGTCAAAATACACGAAACAGAAGGCGGGATCATAACAAACCATCCTATTGGCTATGCCATGCCTCACCAGTTCCATAGTAAAGAGAGACGGGCAACGTCTTAAAGGGCTACACACATAATTGTTTGCGAGCTCATTTTCTCTAGGTGTCAATGGTCACAAAACACTGTTAACCGAAGGAAAAGTCAGTAATAATGCTGATTATATGTCCTAGACAAAATCAGCCCCCATCTACGGGTTAGATTAGGCCTGTTTGGAAAGTTGCGTTAGAATTGCAATACAATAACTGACCCGCTGCCTGCAAGTGGAACATTTATGATGGCTTTCTACTAGGCTAGGCTGTTGCACCAATTCGTTTGATCATTCATCCCACCACTCTAAAAATGATGTATGTGGGCTCAGCAGGTAGCCTACCATGCCTGTCTGTAGGCTACTGTGCTGAAAGCATCCAAATGCTGGATAGCTTGTCGCGTCTTTAAGTGTTACTGTTACCATACTACAATGACGTATTGAGACTGGGCGGGGCACGGCGAACTCGCGAGTCGCGAAAAAAACATTTGCCCACCACAACAGTTTAGGTTGGCAACATCGGTGTGAGTGCTACGCGAGGCGCATAGAGCAGGCTATATATTTTCGCTTCAGGATAAAACTCGTTAAAAGGTTCAAAATACCCCCAATAACGGAGGACGAGTTGTCAACTGGCGGTGAGTATCCTATCCTGTTTTTTTATTTTTAGAAAATGTGGCGATTGACCCACTGTCCAAGATGAAAAAGGCTATCTCTTCTCTTCGCATGTCAGTCGAGAACTAACGTGTCTCATGTTTTTAGTGTAGCTTGCTCGCAGTTTTGTTTGTTATTGTAGGTATAGCCTACCTAACTGCAGATTGTGTTACGCCTCTTGCAGTAGCCTAACGTTTAAGCTGGCGTTAACCTAACGGATCGTCGTCGTCGGGGGCATTTGCCCCAGCAGGATGAAAAACGATCTTTTGTGATAAATACCGTGTTACCCACTCTGCAAGGCTGGATGGCGGCTGCGCCACTGTTTTGATTGTTGTCAAACAGACTGCTTTTCTGTTTTTGACATTTAGTTTGTAACAAGTGTCAGTTTCTGAGATCGGACGGACAGCATCCTGGGGTACGTGGGCTATCACTTCTCGTGAACCCCCATTGACATCTTGGCATGTCAAAACATGTCAAACAAGGCTACGCGTGTTGTTGTTCGGAACGCTAAATGTTGCAGCCGTGATGGGCTAAAGTTTGTAGCATTGTAGATCTATCTGTTTTAACTGTCATCAAAAGTAGGCTAATTTGCGTCCATGGTGTTCCGACGTTTCGCTGTGACTGCTACTATTTTGAGACTAACCTCGTAACTTTTTGGAGAGATCCCTTAAATGCGTTTAGCTCAGTCAGGTTGTAATAAACAGACTGACTGATTTAAATCGAATGTGATGTTCAGTGGAAGCTGTTTTGAAATTGGTCAAATGATGATGTATTTCACTTATGATCTAGAGATGAATAAAATCAGGCTACATTAGGCAGTGCGCATTTTGTTAACATCAATCTGCGTTGGTCAATTTATGTTGACGATGTCTACTGAACAACTTGTTGAAAGTTAAGTTTGCAGTATTTAGACTGCAGAATGGCTCTCGTAGTCTCAGCTGGGTGATGGGGCATTGTCGAGACATGTTCCAAGTCCGCCGCTGAACTCAAAGGCGTGCCCAGAGTCGAGTTTAGAATGCCACTGCACACAATATTCGGTAGGGGGAGCTCTAGGTTGTCGCTGGGCAGATGCAGTTTCTCCAATCCCCTGTCAAGTGCAGAAAAATCTCCGCCTGCAGGGTAGTGGGTTTTGGGGCATTTGTCCCTACTTTGATATAGTAATGGTTTGATGTAGTAAAGGTGCCCTCAAGCAGAAGTTAAAAATGACTGGTGACGGTTCATTTTCTCTCCCAATTGGCCTAATTGAATTTTCCTCTTTACAGCGCAAGATCCTAAAATAATGATCACATACAGTACTAACATCTTGTGTTAAGCAATGCAGAATCCCATTTTAGCTTCCATGCACACTTTGAGCTTTGTCATTTTCTGTGCTGTGAGTATGTGAATCATACAGAATACTTTTTTTCTTGCTTGGTTCTTTTAGTAAAGCATGCATTTGTTGATTGGTTGATCTGGCAGTGTGAGGACTCTTGTGCCTTAGCAGAGTAAATGTATTTATTCATGCTTGCAATTTACTTGGGCTATATTGAATTGGGCAGGACCCACTTAAAGATTCCCAAATTTTGAGTTAATTAGTAATTTCCATACTCCAGTGTGTTTGAGAAATTGTCATGAGGGCTGGTTGAAACCTGACTTCTCCAGAGAGGGAGGGGGGGTCTTTGCAGGTGGAAAGTGCCTTAGAGACCGATCTTTTTGCTGCCACTCGCAGTTTGCCATCTCAGCAAGAGGAACTGTCAAATCCGTGTCTTTGTAGCAAGCACTCCACAGTGACTGCACTGCAGACTTGACTTTATCTCCAGAGACAAGCGCCATGGCTTTTATTGTTTTAGCCTTATATTTCCTCTCTGTAGTGTCACACATCGTCTCTGTGTGTGTGGAGCTACCTAAGACCTAACAGAGTTACACCCCCAGTGAGCGAGCAGTTAAATTGTGTCTAAGAGAATTGTTTGTGAAGGTATTTCTATTTGTATTTTTTCCGTTTCGGTCACATTTACAGTATAAACAAATCCAGAGGGTTGTTTTCGTCAAATGGTCAAACGTTTTTTCTTCTTTGCAACACCATGATGATAGTGTCATTATCCATCATTTGCATCTGTGGTATGAGACAACATCATCTGACCTTTCTGAGGTGTTTGTTTACACGCTCTGCTGTTTCAGCCTCGGCCAGGATGCCCAACAATGCAATCCTTTTCAGTGAGGTAATGGCAGGACGGTCAGGTGCGTCCTTTGGTGTATAATGGCAGATAAACAAAGGGAATATTCACCTCAGATCATTTTGCATCAAATCTTCGTTAGGGTGCCTTTGTATTAGGGATCAGAGATTAGGAATACGATATTGTATGTTTCCCCATATTTGCATTACTATTTGGATATCTCAGTGGAATGCCTAGCTTTAAAGTCGCTAAACATGAACTCACACACATACACACTGACTAATACTCATACTGATCCTTCCAGGGGGATTACCGCTGAGGTTGCTGATGGATGATGAAGAGGAGGACATGTTTCGACCCATCTCGCGTTGCTGGGGGACCCCTTTCATGGATGTCAAATTCGAGGACCGAACCACGCAGACAAACAGCTTGGCCATTGTCCCTGGGAGAGGCAGTGGCATGCTGCCCTGTCGATTAGCACAAGAGTCCAGACCCTTCTTCCGTGGTACGCTTACGCGCTTATGCGCTTTGGTATTATAACAGAATGGATGGCTGTGCCATAATGCGTGAACGTATACATTTCTG
Organism: Alosa pseudoharengus; assembly: GCF_046254945.1. NCBI lineage: Eukaryota > Metazoa > Chordata > Actinopteri > Clupeiformes > Clupeidae > Alosa > Alosa pseudoharengus. Next base: position 28,466,275 of record NW_027468859.1, on the reverse strand, counting down.
ACATGACCTGCCCGGAATTTGAAATTCAAAAAGTGGACTATCTACTGGTGATTAAATGTTTCTGGTGATCTGCAGCCTCACAAATCTGTTCAGTGTCCATAAGTATATTACATAGTGAGCTGGTCTACCTGAAGGGTTAACTGGCTGATCCAGTTTCGTCTGGATGGGTGATATAACCTGAATGCGATTGCCCTGTTTATTGTTATTACCTTCAGAGAGGCACGCTTCACTGTCAGATTTATGACGTTATTGTTATTGTTGTCATGAGACATGTCTGGAGGCCAAGGGAATTCTCCTACACAATTGGATTACCCGTAGCCAGAGCAGGGCTGAGAAAATCCCGTATGACTTCATGGGTATACAGAAGCATCCAGAGAAAGTTAAATGTGTAGTCATTATCACAAATTAAAACCTTGGTGCCTATAACCAAACACGCTAATTTGTTACTTTGTTAAGACCTACATTGAAAGAGTATCCACTCTGAAAGAGTTAACACCATTAGTATTAATCATTGAGGCCTTGTGAAAGCTTTGTTTTCTTGGCCACATGAATTGTCCAGCATTGTCAGAGGCTAGCTTATACTAACGTGTGTGTGTGTGTGTGTGTGTTTGTGTGTTTGTTCGTCTCCAAGGCAACGCTGGACTTCGCTGGCATTTCCCTGCGCTCTTTGAGCCCGCCCAGGGCCTCGGGGGCCTGGAGGATGAGCGGGAGGCTTCGCGGCCAGAGGGAGGCGAGGTGGAGGAGCAGGAGGTGGCGGAGGAGCGGGCGGTACTGGAGGATGGCCCCAGATTAGCCCAGAGGCCGCTGAGGGTGGCCGAGGAGGAGGAGGCCCACATGAGCGTGGAGGTGCAGATCGGACGCAAGCTGCGCGAGATCGGCGACCATTTCAACCAGGAGCAGCTGCAGATGGTGAGTAAGCGGGAAACATTGGCGCTAGGTAGGGTGGAGTCGGGTGGGATTCGGGGGGGGGGGGGTCAATGGCACTAGTGTAACGTGGTCCGTGGTCTTTTTGATAGCTACTGAAGTATAGTCATCCCTGTTGAGTAATGTTGTACTCGACACTACTGAACTCACAGTGGTGACCTCATTTACTGGAATAGAAGACTGTAATGTAAGAATGTACACATGTAACACACACACCCACACACACACACATACACACACACACACACACACACACACACACACACACCCACACACACACCCACACACACAGACACATACACAGACACATACACAGAGAGGACTTGCGAATATTGGATATGCAGGTGAAATGGCGCGCCCAAATAACAGTTCACATGTAACACACACACACACACACCCATACACACACACAGACAGAGACACAGACACATACACAAAGAGGACTTGCGGATATTGGATATGCAGGTGAAAGGGTGCGCCCAAATAACAGTTCCACGTGTCAGACTGGTCTGTTCTGTGTGTCAACATTTCAGGTGTTTTTCTTATGGTCTCTGTTTAGTGGTGCATATGCAATCCATGAATACGTTCTTGAATGTTACATTTAAAACATCATTACTATGACAGTCTCCTAAAGAGTGAAAGTGGTTTTGGGCGGGTTCAGGTGGCTGGGCCACATACTGTAATAAGTGTAAAGAAACCTCATGTGTTGACCACAAAGAGTGCGCTTCAAATATGCTAAACCACATGTGTTGATGTCAGAGATCTGTGAGCTTATCCTGCTATATATACAAGAGCACATACATTTAAGAATATAAACAGTATACTCTGTAATAGTCACAATAAGCAGAAATTAGCTTATTATATTATTATTATTAGATACTTATCCTGGGATAACTAAGAGAAGGTGATACAGGCTGAATGTCATAGCTGGATACCTTTTATCTTTTTTTCCATCCGTTATATAAGTTGCTGTCACGTGGCCTGTGATTAAGATGGGGATTTATTGAGATATACTCTTTGGCTATTCAGGACACAGTCCTACATTGATACACATTCGTTACCTGTATTGTGATGCAAATGCAGCCGTTTTCCTAGTTTTTAATCAGTTTCCCATCTCTTATTTATAAAGTTGGATTAGTTCAGCAGTTCGCAAACTTTTACTCTCATTCCTCACTTTGAAAGTGGGGGATTTTTAATCCCCACCTGACCTCATCAACTCGGCAAAATGGCAATGTTAAAAAAATGGTTCCGCGTTGCATTTCCTGTCATGGTCCGATGCTATTTTCTTGGATCAGATGCTATTTTCATTCATGACCTTGTAAAAAATAAAAACAGGCATTAGTCAAAAAAAAGAAAAAAATCCTCCTGTTCATTGCGCCCCATCTGACATGTCTCTATTCCCCACTAGTGGGGCCCGCCCCACACTTTGAGAACCACTGGATTCGTTGGACATTGGATTATCTCATAGCCGCCCCTTACCCTGGCCTCTTGCTATGGTGGCAAGGAGGTTATCAGCAGTTGTAAATATTTTACCAATTGAGTGTTAGCACATGAGGTGTGGTCGGCCAATCCAGGGGGCCTTATCTCCAAGGGTCCTGTGTGGAGTGAGATTGGGCAACCCAGGAGAATGAAACGCAAATCTGTGTTTACATTCACATGAGTCTAGAACACGTTAGTTACCCTGCGAGGCCTCTTTGGTGTTCAGACAGCTTTTCACTGCAGATGATCTGCTGACAGATGAAAGTGTGTGTGTGTGTGTGTGTGTGTGTGTGTGTGTGTGTGTGTGTGTGTGTGTGTGTGTGTGTGTGTGTGTGTGTGTGTGTGTGTGTGTGTGTGTGTGTGTGTGTGTGTGTGTGTGTGTGTGTGTGTGTGTGTGTGTGTGTGTGTGTGTGTGTGTGTGTGTGTGTGTGTGTGTGTGTGTGTGTGTGTGTGTGTGTGTGCGTGCATGTGTTAGAGGCTCCTTATGTACAAAACCATCTGACATTATTTTTAGCTGCTGTTGATGTAATTGCTACGTCTCTCTTTGCTAAAGGTTGGTTTTGTCAATATGCTTTGTCTACATGTTTGTCTACTAACTGCCGTGACATTGTATCTCCAGAGATTCAAAGTAAAACTGTAAACTAATAAACTGTAAACTACTTTGTGTTCTGTCTAAATCTAATGGAGGTCTTCCTCCAGATTTTCTGATTGTTTTCTATCAGAACTGTTCAGAGTAGGTTTATCAGTATTGAACTTGCACTCTAAACTCCTCCACCCTCTTTACCGAGCACTCTGGTGCTGTGAGGCGCTTACGCAACGCCCTGCAACACGAGGCTCATGGGCTGATGGGGAATGGCTGGATGAGAGGCTGTTGTGCAGGAGGTGGAGGGGTTGGAGGGTTGAAGGGGTAGGGTGGGGTGGTGACGGCGGGGGACCTTTGATGTCCGCACACAGTCGGGTGGTGGAGAAGTGGAACAGGGCTGACTGGCAGACTCGGGGAAGTGTCTGTTCCCCCGGGGGGGAATTGCTGTCAGCCGCGTCCTTTTGCCGTACTTAGATAATCTCTCAGTGTAACACCTCATTTGTAGAGACAGAGAGAGAGAGAGAGAGGGGATGAGAGAGAGAGGGGGGGGGGGATGAGAGAGAGAGAGAGACCAAATGATGAAATCTCTATATATTTCTCAGAAAGCGGGTATCCAAACGCGTGTACCCTCGTTGATGTGCTCGTTGGTGTGGCATGAAAAGGGGGCTGGGGTGTGGGGTGGAATGACGTGATGGAGCAGAGATGAGCTGTATTAGCCTTGAGTCACAGCGGGACGTAGCTTGGTGAACCCCTGAACTCCCTGACCTTAAACCCACCCACCCCCCTCCACACACGCACACACACACACACACACACACACACACATTCCTCAGGTCTTCACTCGCCCTCTCCTAATTGGCCGATCGTCTTCCCATTTCCACAGCACTGAAACCCTCTCCCTCTTTTTGAAACACTTCGGTTCGACTTTGTCAGCAAGTGAGGGGGGGGGGGGGGAACAAATCCATGTTCTTCTGTCAGGAATGATTGGCTCCAATGAGCCGTTATGTTTCATTTAAGACAGCCTCCCCCTGTTTAGCCCAGACACACCACCCCACCTCCTCCGTCCTCCTTAATCCCACGGACACGAGGTCTGCTTTCTCTTAACAGTTCCCTTCTTAATTAAACACTGATCCTCATCTCCCCCTCAGGCACAAACATGGTTTACTTAAAAAAAACAAAATAATGGGCTCATCAACAACCTCGTATGTCAGGAGGAGGCACCATTTGATTTCTCCCGCTTGTTGTTTTATTTGATATATGGAAGAGTCAGTCTAAGTAATCCTCTTTAGGAGAACTAAATACACCCCCCTCCCACCCCTCCCTCCGATTCTGTGGCGTGTTTGATAGTCAGGGGTGCGATCGGCTGGTTCAAGCAGTATAGACTTGACACAGGGCCATGCAGGACAGTAAACAAGGCCTCTGTTGTGACAATACCCACACGGTCTCTAGAGGATGTCAGTCTAGACACACCAGTCATGTTTTTAGCCAAGAAATCAGTGTTTTCTTCTGCACCAGATTTTTGAACTTTGCATGAATGCTGAACAAGTCACTCTAGGGTATATGGCTATAAGTAGCATGCAATCATCTGAATACCACACATTGATGTGGAACAGAAGTTTAGAACAGGGTTCCCACGGGTCCTTGAAATCCTTGAAAGTTTGTGAATCTGAAAAAAATAATTCAAGGCCCTTGAAAGTTTTTGAAAAGAGACATAAATAAATGGAGGTCCTTGAAAGTCCTTGAATTTCTTTTTGAGGGAAAAAAAATTCATACAGTTACGTACAATTCCGCTTATTAACATGTACACGGCCAGCATGATTTCTGCGTGTTTCACAGTGTTTCACAGTAGTGTTTGTTGCCCAAATATTTAATTTAACATTCTGATGAATAAACCGACAGGTTCATGGTAACGAGTTTAACTTGTTTAGGACAGAATATGCCTACCATCTGTCATATGAACAAAAATAAAAGAAAACTGCGACAAGGTATCCTTGGTCTGTTAAGGTAACATGGTTTAACCATGCCCACGCTTGAAATTTATCGACACATTAGGTCCTTGAATTTAAGGATATTGGGCCTGGAAAGTCCTTGAAAGGTCCTTGAATTTGATCTTAACCAAGGTGTGGGAACCCTGTTAGAAGCTTAGAATGTTACATTAAACTACTAATACACTTATCTGTTTCATAACTTAAACCTTTAGAGACGTGATGGCCCTGACTACTATTGCAAACATTTAGTTAAACATTTTCCAAACCAACTTACATTATAGCGTACGTGTTTGAAGTGTTATTTCCATTAGGATGAATGTATGCACTTTTGTCAAACAGTTTGAGTTACTTTTTAAAGGTATGGGTTTTCAACAAGAAAAACAAAAACAATGCTTTTCTATTCTATTTTGTTCCCAATCTACTTTCGCTTCATTAAGATAACATATGGAATGTTAAAACGGAAGCCTTGTGGGAACAACTATGATGCTGATAATGGAACTCTCTTGAAACGGTCAATAATATATACCTGTGTCTTCTGTCTGTCCCGCTGCAGCTTGCCCGACACCAAAGAGACCATCTGCCGCTGTGGTGGCGCGCTGGTGCCGCCGTCTTTGGCTACCTGCTCCAGAGGGTAGACGTGGCCCCTGCTGCCCGACACGGCAACCCAAGATGAGAGGGGAGCCGCAAGGGGTTTCCCAGGCGTGCGCACAGGGGCCCCCCTCAGCACTCTCAAGAGACTTTTTCATTTTCTGATGGCACTGTAGGACTTTACGACGGGTTTGGATGGCACGGATGGGAATAAATGACTGAACGAGACTGACTACCAGGGAAGGGTGGGTGATGAAGAAGGTTGCTCTCTCCGCAGGACGGAGACAGAATCTTTTTTGTTTGTTTGTTAGTTTTTCTTTTTTTCCAATGTTATGAAGAAGCCATGCTTTGTGAAGAGATATTTTTAATGAAAACAAATGTAAGATAAAGTATTTTGTTCAGTATGTTGAAAAAGTTTTTTTTTTCCTTATTGGTTTCATTCGTTCATCTTTAAGGACCTTTTGACAGTTCAGCTATTGCCTTACTCCTTCCTGCAACAGTGGAATATAACAACAAAACAGAATGGCGGAGAATGGGAAGGGAAAGTTTGGTGGAGATTCCATGCTGAAGAATCTGAACTTGATGACATGACCACAGTGCACTATTAAATCCACCGTAGTTGGTTGCGGTTCCTTGCTGGCTCATTTGGACAGGTTTCTCTTCTGTAGTACTGAATTGTTCTTAGATAATAGGTCAGTTTGACTTATTTGCCAGTGGCTGTTGACTGAGATTTTTCTGTATCTCTTTTGCCTGTGTCTTATCTCCTGCGGTCTTTAAACCCGGGTCTGCTTGGACCTTTAAGGTCCTCAGTATGCTGGTCTTTTTTGTGTCACAGGCTCAAAAATTGGGCCTGATTTTTTTATACTGAGCAGATCAAGAGACATGAGCTCTTTTATACCATATATTGTCTCTTGTGGACTAGGCAAGCCTTTATAACCACAATAAGAACTGTCTTGTGAATTGTCACTGAGAAACAAATGTTTTGTTTTTACATTTTCTGTGAACATTTGTTTCTTACCTGAAACAAAGCAGTTAAAAAATGAATTTTGACATTTTCTGAAACATTTACTGTGAGCACAAAATTATTTCATACAAAAACAAAACAACAAGCTGAAGACAGATCCAAACAGACTTGACCTGTGGTGGTTGTATAAAGGTGCTACTGTTTGGTTATGACACAGTTCGACCACTTTAAGAAGTTATCTTGGCCTTTGCTTTCAACTCTTGTACACAACTGAGTGTACATATATATTCAAAAGGATGATTTGCTGTTTTTGTACGAGTCTCTTTGAACACCCCCTCAGCGGGCACTCAGTTGCACTCGAGCTGATAGGCCCTCCCTGGTTCTCCGGAGCTGCATCGCTATGATGGAGGCCAGTAGTCGCTCTGGAACCTTAAAGATCAAATGCTGTTGCAGTCAGATCAGCACAAATAATGGCCGATTCCCTTAGGATCAATCATCTTTGCCTTATTTGTCTAATCTACCCGGAGTCCCTTAAGACAATAAATGAGGAGTGTTGTGGGTGGGTGGGTGGGGGGGTGAAGAGTTTAATGAAATAGCAGAGAAAACAGTTTTATGAAGATTTCACAACAGAAGATGTTTATATTTAGATATTTTTTACAAAAGTGATTGAAGACATTGGTTATGTTTGTTTTACATTCTAATTCTTAGTTATGAGTTCTCAGTAGTGTAAAACACCTGTCGAGAGTCAGACACAAAAGAAACAAAATACAAAAAAAAAACGAAAGTGAACTTGCCTCTGTAAACAAACAATCTCAGGGGTTGGTACATTCAGACTTGGGAAGCATTTCACTGTCCCCAACATTCGACTTTCATTTTTGCAAAGCCAAGACTGAGTGACATTGGATGGATACAGAGATTCATATCACCCAAATTCCATCTTCCATCAGTCATTGCCTCGTCCAGTAGCTCTCAACTATTTCGGTTCTTAGGAAAAGGATTTTATGAGCCATAAACCATGTACAATGTCAATTCCTGTACATTCCCCAACCTTTGGATTTCCTGACCAATGGAGTAATGTTCATAGATGGCAATCATTGTAATTCAGCGTTCACTGAGCCATTCATCCAAAGACTGTGTGCATGCACATACTCTTGCGTTTTTCCAATGTCACTCCTTCTTAATGTCATGTTTTTTTTATATTATTTGCCTCAAGTCATTGTAGTTTGTTTGAAATAATTTATTGTAATTTATTTGGTCTGTATTTTGCTCAGTGCTACTATATATTTGGATTTCTGGATATGTGCAGGTTACTTGTGCATTCAGTATGGATAGTTTGGTGTGCCTCTTACAACTGTGGGTCAGAGAATATATAACAAAAAAACACCTGTAGACAATCAAAAAGACATCAAATGTGCCTTGTGTCCAGCAGACCCTGCAGAGTGAGTCTCTGCAGTCTGTGTTCTATGCGAGACGAAACAATCTCAAGGCTTCGAATGGGCAGACGCTTGTCAGGAATAATGAGTTTGATGTGATATGCCACTGTCCTATGCTGTCCACTTTGACCGCTTCCATGGCCCACAGTCTTTATAGCCCCAAACTGTTCAAATCAAAAAGACCATCTGCAACAACGTGTGCACTGGAAAGTCTTTGAAAAAACATGTTTTTATACCTCTTTGCATTCTCTGGATTTGACCCTCTGTCCTTGCTTTCACAAGCTTCTTAAAACACGACTTTGTGAAAGTGTAATTTTAATGAAATTCTATGTCACCTGAGGGCTGGTCAGTTTATTTTTGTCGAATTAAGACAGTACGAATATGTTCAGTATTATCTTCAGGAGGATTTTTAGCCCAGGTTGAATCCTCTCTTCAAATTCCTTCATTAGTGACTCTGTGTAAAACATGCCTTTAAAAGGAACATTTTTGAGATTGTTGGCAAAAAACAAACATTTGTTTTTCCTAAAGGAAATCCAGGGACTTTCAAGTCTCACTGCTATTTGTAACTTTGGAATAAGAACAAGTTTCTATGGAAACATCCTTTTGTAAAAAAAAAAAGAACAAAATAACAAAAATGAAAAATTTAAAGAGAGGAGGGTTTGCCATGTCGCTCACCTTAACACATTTTCTATGAATCTAAAATTGCATGTGAATAACTTATGAAATTTGTATCTTAAAGGTTTTGAATGTAATGTAACTGAATTCAAACAATGATGTTCTTAAGTTAAGGGCAATACAGCAAATCATTCAACCCCCCCCCCCTCCTCCAAAAAAGGCAATCAGTTAAGTAAATGTTAAGAAATGTTTCTGAATGTCATTTTCAGATCTCCAGTCTTGTCAGTAAACTTTGTGAGACGCATATCTGACAATCACTTAAGTCTGATCTGTGTCACAAATGAACCGTAAAGTGAAACCACACAAGGAGGCGATGGATCTATCTTAACCAATACCTTCAGATTACATTCAACAACAATGGCATTTCATCAGTGCTGTCTTAACAGTTGAATGCCTGCTGTACAAAGTGGTAGTGCCCTGTTGAGAAGAAAGAAAAAGCATAAACTGTTTTCTTGGAGACTAGTCTAGCCTCGTTATGTACAGTAGAGGGTACAGCAAAGGCTGTAAAACAATGGAGCCCAAAGCACACCAGGCGACACCAAATGAGAAGCCATCTCACCACAGTCTTATGGTTCCCCTTCAGTGATGATTATGGGGTGACGGTGACAATCGTGGAAGGGAACAGCTTATATGGATTTGTGATGCCATGACTTATGTTGACACCTATGCCAGTATAGGGAGGTAGCTGTGGCGCTTTGTTGTCTATTGTAGTGTGCTTCTGGCTCTCTCTATAGTCCACTCCATGTTCAGCTGGCGAGGGAGGTCAAGGACATTTGTTTCTCAAGTGCAATATGCTGTACATAGGAGCTTGGCTCTATGAATCATTCCTTTCTTGCATTTTCGTTGTTCAATGGGAAATTATTGTCATTTTTCATTAAAAGTTTTTTCAAAGGTTCAAATATTTTGTTGTTGTTATTCCTTGTAAGGAACTGGGGCTCATCACTCATTCTCAGTGCAGACCATTCATGAAACACTTTGGTAGTAAGAACACTATGGTCAGAATACTGAATACTCAGTTTACTCAGTTAAGTGTGAATGCTTATGACCGCTTCAGTGGCAACAATAAACAGTTTTCAGTCATATTACGGTATGTGAGCAGCATCAGAGTTGCCCCCATTTCTGCAAGTAGCCTACCGTTCTGGTATGGGGCAAACAGGGTATCGCGCCAACGACTCCAGGCCTGGCGGGTGTGTTAGTTCCAATAGTGTATCAGTCCTTCGGTCTAGAATGAACTCGCACACCAATTCGGCAACATTGGTGTGTGAGTTACAGTAATTCTAGACTGAAGTGCAAGTAGCCTACCGACACAAGATACCCTTTCACAGAGAGTAACGCTAACTGTCATCCATGCTGAGAAACAGATAACAGTGAGTGCCTATCTACTTGAAACTATCAATGTTAATAATTGACATTGATCATGTTTGGTGATAATGTAAGTTGGTTTGGACAAACGTGTCTGCCAAGAAATAAAAACATAAACATATTACATAACAATCCACTAAAAAGCTTTTTCAGCCGTGTAGGCCTATTTGAATCAACTAAGTCTGGCCATGAATCTCCACCTACTGACTTGAGATGTTATTTTGATAACCACATAAAGAAACACTGAGTGACCAGCATGATTAGAAACTATAACAAATTTGAAATGTGGTCATGGGCAAAAATTCACTGAACTGACATGATTTCTTTCTGTTGTTTAAGTTAACACAACAGCTGATCAGTGAATCAGTGATCGAGGGGCAGGAGGGGCAATAGAGGTAGCTTTGCTCAGCACTTTTCTAAAGCCAAACAATGGGGTTTCTGTTTACAGAGCGACGTGCTGACAGACTGCCAACTGATACTCTTAAGAATGGTCAGACAGGGCTCTCCTTTCAATGCACTTCTTTACATTGACGTCAGTGGGATACTGTCCATGTTTTGTAGGACAACAAACTGATAAGTAGCTGAGTCACAGCACCATAAACACTGTGAAAACAACCGGTTTTGTCATCTACAGTCACAGAATTTACCAGGAATGATTTCCTTCCAGCATGATATCCCAATTTAGCTATTTTCAATGTTCATTCACAGTTTAAAACAAATTAAAGATTTTTGTTATTTAATGTACATGGGTAATTAGATAATAGCTCACTTAACCCTGTGTGTATGCCCCGATGAGGATATGAAATTATAGTTCCATATCAGAAAGCCCAAGAGCATTACCAATTCAAAGGAAGTTATCATATCCGCTAGTCACAACTGGGGGACAAGATGGAGAGATTGTTAACAGTGTTAGATATTTAGGAACTATTTCACAGTTTGCAGCACTGTTGTCACTGTCATGTTCACTGTCTCTATTGTTGTCCTAAGTGTTGTCTGTGTGTGTGGAAGCAGCCGACTCACTCTACCGCAAAACCAAATCTAATCCCTTGGCTATAAATAAAGTTACCTTACCTTAGTCTCTTACTTAAATTTTAATGAACACAATGATGTTTGTTATGAAGTTGTGTGTATGTGCTAGGTGTCTATGGGACCATAGATTGAATTTCCATGTGAGTGGATAATAAAGATTCTATTCTATTCTATTCTATTCTATTCTATTCTATTCTATTCTATTCTATGATGTGGCACACGTAAATAGCGTGACACATCTGACACAATTTCATAGATCTACTTATGTAATGAGGTTTTCCCCGTGTCTCACGCCTGCTGTCACAACATACTTCTCATGGGGGATATGCTGTGGGTAGAGACGGTGTGTCGGTGAGTCACAGTAATCCCCCATGCAACCCAGGAGTATTGGCTCGCCAGTGTCCGTCGGCCTCCTCTGTCTGACCAGAGAGAGAGCTACTTGAGGAGAGGGATGATCTCATTTCGGACGGCGGAGTCCAGACCAGGCACGCGGACCAGACATGCCCTGGGGGCATCCCAAGACCAGGCCCAGTCTATTATGTCTGTCAACACAAGCTCTTTTCTTTAACGGCAGCGAAAGCCCCAGTGACAATTGAGAGGCATTGAGTAGGAGGGGACGCGCAGTTTAATTTAAAACAGACGAGGGATGGCAAGGCCATGACTCACATCACGCACCTTGGTGATGGTGCTCATCCAATCATGCGCATACACACACACACAAGTAGCCTAGACAAACAAATTAAAGCAATCCAGAGGTGTTTAAAAGGCAGATAGTACTCTGAATGCGCTTTTAAAGTAGTAATAATACACTGCACATACACTACGGCAGAGCCAAATCTACCCTGAAAGCACTTTTGCTACATACTGAGCTGCTGACATATCACAGCTCACATCACATTGTACACCCCCGCCCATATAAAACATTGGACAGGACAGATAATGGGACAGTGTTTTGCTTTCTTGCTGACTTTTCAACTAAAATAAGTTATCAATAAGTAAGCCAGAATATTCAATATAGCCTAGGCCTATGGTTCCATCTAACTGGCAGAAAGGGTGCTGAATGTCTCTAAAAAATACATTTTGGCAGCAGTGACTGATGAAGAGTAACAAGACTGTTTAGATCCAGTTGTCAAGTTAATAGTCTCAAAACACACAGCCATCTTACAAAAACAAGGTCTGCAGAGCACATACGTGTTGACCCCTGTGCGATGGTCCCCTGATGGCTGCGTGTCATGTGAAACTGGAACCAGGGAACCCGAATACAAAAGGCCTCGTTGACCTCAGGTTGAGGATGGGGCCCTACAGGTTGTCAGAAGCCTCCTGACCCCTGAGATTGTCTACTGAAAACGTGCGACCCCACCGAGGCTGTTTTTCGCTGTCGGGCGACGCGTCAGTCAGCGGTCATTGTTATCCTACACACAGCTGGAGAACTGGAGGGGAGGCAGGGGGGACAGGGGGGGCATTGTTGAGCATGTTGACTCGAGCTATCTATTTCCCAGAGGACAAAAATAGCTCCCGGTGACATTCTCTAGCTGGGAGAAAGCCTGGAGGAAAAAGTGCCAAAAACAATGTTTGGATGTGCCAGCAGATGCCCCCACCCCACTCCATCCCACAGCAAAATGGAGGAGAGTTAGTACAGGAAGCATCAAGCCCTTAGGGTGCTGCTTTATAAACATCAAACGCCCTCAGCTGGGGCTGTTGTTGGATGTCCTTTGCCCCCACACTGCCAGGTCAGTGCATGAACCTGTCCTATGTAAACAGCTGCGTGATTTGACAGCAGTGATTAACGAAGACCTCATTCACATCCATCGAGGTAGTCAGGAACTGTGTTCAACCATTGTTTATAGACATAGATCATAATAGGAGCTTGTGTGTGTGTGTGTGTGTGTGTGTGTGTGTGTGTGTGTGTGTGTGTGTGTGTGTGTGTGTGTGTGTGCGTGTGTGCGAGTGTGTGTGTGTGCGTGTGTATGTGTGTGTGTGTGTGTGTGTCTGTGTGTATGTGTGTGCTGTTAGATTTCAATGGCATCTTACTGTTCTTCACCTGCCCAGTTACTGCAGATGAAAATGAGCTGGTAGCTAAATCTGGTAAATAGCATAATTTCCATCTCCCTTATGCATTTTGTACATGGTCCCTTTAAGAAAAAACTAAATCTCCTAGGTCATAAATAAATGTGGGTACGGTAATCACAGTTTATGTAGGCATAAACCGTTTAAGCTGAAGTAGAAGATTTTAAACTTTACTGTTCCCAAGTTGGCGAAATCAATTAAACACAAAAGAAATGTGTTGAACAGGAGATGTTTTATTTATGTCACCAAGATACATTCAGCCACAGGACTCAACAAGTTTATGGCCTTTGAAATAGCGGACCTCTTGCTGGTCAGTGTTTAAGTTCATTGACAGGCAATTCATCTGTGTTGACATCACCTTCACTGACCACTTGCTTCTGGTATGGCAACTCCTCTAAATGCTGAGGATGCAATGAAAATTGTAATGATTCATTTTAAAAGAGGGTGAAACAACACAAATGACCTGTTTAAAATGGCATGCTTCCGCCTTTTCTCAGCCCCATAAATGTAGAGGTATTTGGCTGCAGGGAGAGTGCTTACCTCAGCCTGGCACAAACATGTCAAAGGCATGGCAAAGTCTATCTCTAGGGGTCGAGACCGAAGGAGGGCTTCATCATGCTGGCACCTGCCAAAAGGGGGGAAACTCACAGATGGACATCTGATCTGAATCACTGCTATGGTATTCAGTCTGCTCGGCTGCTGCATCCTATTTCCTCCAGACACATCTGATTACTGATGCTAACAATTAGCACAGAGCTGCGCAGAAGTAAGTTGCGACAATACTTTAACTACAAAAATGACTCGACACATGACCTAACCTGTTGCAATGTTGCCTGTTACAACTACAATTTGGATCATTTTGACCTAAATTGTCACATAGATCGCTTGTACCTATTATATAATTATATATTATATACTTATACTATACTATAATTATATAATTATATATTATATACTTACTATACTTATATACTTATACTATAAGGTGTCTTTTTTCAGTGTTATGTATGCATAAAGGTCTTATATGCACACAATGACATTAAGCTTTACATCATCAACATGCTATTTCACCAAGTCGTGACTCAAATGGGGTTTTTCCTTTGAAATGGAGGGAAGCCAGCGAACAAAAGACGTAATGAATTACTTGAATGCACTTGAATACGGCGGCTAACCGGGAGCTTTTCTCTCACTCTCAACACCACCCTCACTCATGATCAACAACATTCACTGAGATGACAGAGTTAACATATTATTTCCACGCGTCATACAGCATGACCATCCAAATAAACATTAGCGACACTGTCACCATTTCTAAATATAGCCCTTGCACAGTACTTCTTGAAACACATCGTGGAACTGTGCACGAGCAGATAAGGGCCAGTCTTCAGTGCAACAGCGCAAGGAGGAGTGCACCGCACTTCATACGGGTCTGTCTGGAGGAACAGGCTCAACCAGTCCAACAGGAATCCCACCTCCCTCCCAGCAGGGCACCTCCAAAACACGGGCCTCAGGGAACACTGAACAAACAGAAGGGTGATAAGAGATATAGACCAGCGCGGGGTTGGATAAGGGGGGCCTTAACACGGAGCTTACTGTATTCTTACTTAAGAGGAGATCTTGAGTCTATGATAAAATGCTTTACAGATGTTAACAGGTGAATGCTTTCTTGAAGGGTCAATTTAAATCTCAACGCTCTCACTTCTACTCAGTTTATGATTATGCAGTTTAATCATCCATCTAACTAATTGCTCAGTCCATTCAAATGAGAATTCAAGTGCCAGACTCTTCTGAATGAATGGGGCAAACTTTCCACAGCCACTCTAAAATGTTGTGGAAATCCGTCCCATAAGAGTGGAAGCTGTTACAGCTATGGGGGAGGGGGGGTTCAATTTCATATTAATACCTAGACCCTAGAATGGGATGGGATGTCATTGAAGTTCCTGGGGGTGTAATGGCAGGCATCCCAATACTTTTGTCTATAGTGTATATATACTGTAAGTGCATTTCAAGGTATTTAAATATAGTTAAGCAAATATTCTACAGTATATTTAAATAAATAAATAGATCTTGTATGATCTAGATCTAGTTTATCTAGTACTTTTGGAAAGACAGGTTTGGTAAGGTGGCAGAAGCAATTACAGCATGTAAGCTATCCAACCAAAACATGTAAATACACACACTCTCTCTACATCTCAGACACACATACACACACACACACACACACACACGCACACACACACACAAACCAAAATAAATAATTTAGCAAACAAAGACATACCTCAAGTCTGACACCTGCTGCAGACTGAAGAAACAGGTGACTCTGTAAACAGCTTTGAAAGAGAGGTGAAGAAAACATTAGTGCTTTTCTATCCTGTTTAAGATTCTGAGATTCTAATTTTACTAAAGTAGAATTTCATATTCCACATCTACGTATTTTAGTCCAAGAATGACTGCTAACACATGTTCCCATACATGGATTGGGTTTTTTTCAATGGAGATCTTTCTTACAGTTCTCTTTTTGGACTAGGACCTGATCCATGTACCGGTATTAGAAACCAACCCATTAACTTTAATTAGGACTAAGTTCTGCACTGACACACAATTCTCACAATGCTGTCATGAATTACTGGAAAATACATGAATATAAAATGAACAAAACATAACACACCTACATAACAAGTTGCTACATTCCTTCAAATGATACTCTTAAAGAACCTAGATATCCATATTAAATTCCTATAGCTCTTTGGTTTAGAACAAGTACAGAACATGTTAGGCTATGCCATTACAGCAGTAATTGTGAGGCAAATTGCACTAAAGTAACTACATTTAGTGACTAAATGGCATTTGTAGCAACATTGCCGTTGCAAACAACAAAGGCCTTAAGGTGAGGGCATTCTGGGATGCCTTAGGTCTCAGGTGAGGATCAGATATTCCCACAGAAGAGTAGTGGAGTTTCCCATGCCTGTAATAAAAGTGGGGTGGGAAATTTGCACTCAAAAGTCAAAAACCTAGAGGCCAGGCAGAGAGGCGTGTTGTCCTTGGCACGAGTAAATGGTGCTTGCTCCAAGAGCACAGATGGGCTTAAATGAGGTTCAGTAATAGTGAACATCAAATAGGGTCACCCTGGGACAGTTTAACCACACAATCTGGTTCCCATTCTCACAGGGGCTATGCCATTAACAAAACCTTTTGCTGAGTGGTGTTTTAACAGTTTCTATCAGAATTAGGAGCTTATGAGAAGAATATAGTCCACATTCAATGCAAAGACAATGCAAAGTGGACCACACTCTCACTGTCTCACTGGAGGCCTGGAAGTGAACAAATGAGCACCTGCTATCTAGCATGTGATCAGTTTCATAATATGCTAAGCTAATAAGCTACAGTACCCTAATGCTAACATGTTCATCAACTCTTATCATGAACTCTGCTCTAGATTGTCACCAGCTGGCACTGTTCCATTATTTCCTTGACCTTTGACCTACTACGTGGATAGTAATGGGTCAGTGGTTGTTTATGTTTGTTTTCCGCATTTTTATGATGGTTGTTTCACGTGAGCCCTATTTACAACCATTACCAATATTAATTAGACATCCAGTGGCCATACTTTCATTGTGAGTGATATGGAGAGTTAGAACACCCATTCTTCTCATTAAGCCTTAATTCACTTGGTGGGTGACTGCCAAGGACTTGGTGCACATGAAACCCTCTGGTCAAGGGGAACTACTGTCAGCCGGACTCAAGCGAAACTGGGCTCGCTCAACTGTCTGCTGTACATTCAAATGTTCTTTCTGCAGTGGGGGATAAGGATGTCATCATCCCTGGTTACGGTAGCCGCACATCAACAAAACAATGTGGTTAAGTTTCGGCTATCCTACCCTACCCTGTCCTGTTACACACACGTGTGTTTATCCATGTAAACAAGTACAGCTTTATGGATGGTTCCACGGTCCACTGTACGAGCTGTTCCACTTAATATGGAAATGAAGTACAAGCTGTGCCAGACATGTTGTAACCAACATCAAACAACATAAACAAATACAGTTACAGGACAAAACATTTTGGATATTGCCTGATCTGACAAAAAGATTTATGTGTATTTTGGAGTGTATGTGTATTTTATTTAGTGAGTGAAACAGTAACAATAAAGTACTGATTATATTTTAGAATGAGTGAACATATATGGGGTTTTTAACACAGAAGAAAGCGGGGAAATGCCTAAACTCAGATGAATGGCAGTGCATAAGACTAAATCAGCAGCCTATTCCACAGCAGTCATAAACAGAGAACAGAGATGACCTTGCTTTTAAAAGCCCTGTTAAAATGACCCCAGAGAGTTCACACAATGTGGTCATGTCCACAGCCACTCAAAACAGTACAATCTGTCACGTCTATGCTCACAATCAAGTAGTCAATCAAGAAAGACACAAAGTTTATTCTCTACTGTGAGAAATATTGCTAACACAGAGTACCCAATAGCCAGGACATGTGCCCTGTAAATTTCACCTTGTTATTGGGGTTGAAATAAGTGTAGAGTACAGGAAAGATCTCAGGTCATGTACACTTATTTAAGATATTTTAAGTTAAGTAGGTTAATACCTCCTTAATAACTCAACTCAACTAGAAAAATATGCGTGTTTCAGCTGTCTTTCAAACTATGTATAGCAAGAGTGATTCTCCCCAGTTTGCTAAAAATGACAGCAACGAAAGGATAGGTTGTGCATTCCATCCAAAGCTTCCACTTAGCGTTCACTGAATCTGACAGTCTGGACATTGTGCTGCTGAAATATCACATTAAGTGCAGAAATGAAGTGGCCTGCCAAAGGTTCTGTGACTGTCACAACAACAACCCCTACAGAGACGTGTCTGTCGCGCCGCCCATGTGGTCACTGTTCAGCCCTCTGCCACCACACTAACTAACTCTCTCACCAGCCCACTCACCCCACCACCTCCAGCACAGCCTGGCCTCTGGTTGGGGCTCAAGGTCCAAATCTATTAAACAAGCCTACAATAAAAAAAATTTTCCCCTATAGCTTGCATAACTGTGATGCTACTGTATAATAACAGTTATATACAGTAGGCCTGTACAGTAGTTCAGTAGTATGGTCACTTTATGGCCTTTTCTTTATTCCTTAGCCATATCAGTTCAATTCAATTCAATTCAGACCTTCAATTCAGATCTGACCTTTACTCAAGACATTGTGCTTTATAAGGAAGGCCTGTATACGGGCGTTTAGAATACAGCAGAAAACCTTCCCCTTTTCTGATTATTTCTAAAGTTGGCCCAGCACTATTAAAAACAAACAAAGAGACTGAATTGTCAAAACAGTAATAGCCATGTGGGAATAAGACATAGCCATGTGGGAATAAGACAGACTAGAGCCATTTGGATAGTCCATGAAGGCTCTTTTCAACTCCTCCCAACATTATTCTGCTCATGTGCATTCAGTCCGAGGTGAGTGCTGACAACGTCTTCTTGGGAGCAGAAATGTACCTGCAGGTAAATCTCATATGAGGACAGTTTTACCTGAGAACTGCTCTCGTGGTGATTTCCATCTCTACGTCCCATTAATCATGACTTCAATCAACTTCAGAGGTCACTCTGAGAGGTCACTCTGAGGAGGATGGCAGCTTCAGCCTCTGAACCTACATTGTCAATAGACCCTTTGTGTATGTCAAAATCAAACAAAACATACAGTCTCTTCATAGCCAGGTCAGACATTACAATGACTATAGTAATCTAATAACATGATGATCACCTTTACTCAAATATGTATGGTGACTGAAAAAAAGCTACATATATTAAAATTGAAAAGCACACCCCATCTTATGCGTACACTATATATAGGCCTAGCAGGATGTACACAAAGCAAGATCTCATCAAACGTAGCATGATCCTTCCCTGCCTATCTTAAACATTCCCGACTTCTAATTTTGAAGCACCAGCTGGTACAAATCATTACCGAGGCTGGCTCAAGTAAAATATACTACTCCTTGTTCCACTGGCCTGAGTCACTGTAATGTTCAGCCTGACTGCCAAAAGCTACATGGTCCGACCCAGCTGTGCAGAGACCAACGCTTCCACCTGCACTGGTAGATATGGAACGACCAGCTGCACACTAAACGGGGCTTATCTAAATCAAACCCTTTCTGTGCCTCACTTAAGGCATTAGGAGGCCACAGAGTTTAAGTAACAGGATATAGGAATTCCCCTTTCTGTCAGGGTCAACATATTGGGTAACCATTAAGCACTAACGGGAGCACAACTCATCTCAAACTTATGAAAAGGGTCATGCTCTTACCTGTGAAAATAAATTACATAGAGGAAGAAAAGGCAATATGGGCACACATCTGCAATATCAGAGACTCCATTCACCTCATGTTAAACCACTGTGGCATTAAAATGAGTTTGCATGCATTATTTTCAGGTAAAAAAAACTACACCACGGTGCTTTAGCTTAACTCCAGCAATGTTCACTCGAGTTCTTATTACTTGACTATTGTTTATGTGAGGTGAGTTTATAACAAACCACTTGAGATTATTAGTTTATGGAAAACAAGTTTAGTGGGCCTGTCTTTGTTTTTTTCAGTGTTTGAGTCTGAATGTCCTCATAATTGACAAATAAGTAGGCTATACCCCCCGTCCTGTCAAACTGTTGTGATGACAAACAGATTTATTGGCAGGACCTGCTGTCACATAACAGCGTGAGAGGAGGCCTGTGTCACTGGCACCTATTCATCTCTCACCATTTCACAAACCTCTTAAAGGTCATCTTCTGTATTATATTTTCATAAAATCTGAACTGGGGGGAAAAATAGCAACAGCTTTTGAAATCCTTGAGCATGAATTTACAAATAGACTGAGCCTATTTCTTATATTGGAACATTTATAATGCATGAACTTAATGGATTTGCAAATTATTGTGACTCTCTCATCTTCTTGGCTAATCATTTCATTCAGAGTTATTATCACCTCTGTGGAGATGATTAATGAGCAGAATTAAGATATTCTGAGAAAGGCCTAGAAGTTCTTCACATATGGCACCTACCACAGGTCTAAAATAGTCATGGACACCTTTGGTAGACATGTCGGTCAAGACGGAATCTCTCTTCCTATCATTGTCGCGTGACCATGGGCAGTGGCAGCACTCAAGAAAAGATTAGCAACAGAGGTAAGAAACAAAAAACATAGGGTAGCCTACCTGACAATGATATGACCATCTATAAACCTAACACTTAGCCCTCAAAGTGCTGCAGTCTGAACAGAAACATAAACAGATTAACCGCGTTGGCCAAGATTTACAAAAACAAATGGTGTTCTGGATGCAAGATCTATAGCCCACCATTCTACACTGTTCAATTAAATGCTTCGGTGGTAAATAAGTAGACACCAGTAGGCCACCTTCTCATATTGCTAAGTGAATCATGGTTTCATGGACAAGGAACGCAGCAATTAAAAACATAAAATGTCATTTAACTGTTAAAAGTAGGGTAAGTGTTCACTTCTGAGGTTAACAGTAAGTTAGGAAACGAAGGAGTGCGCGCACAGCACAAGAGTGCAGTTGGACTTTTGATGGAGGACAACATATCCGAAACGTTGTACTAAATAAATCCACGTTTGGGAGCTTTAATCAATGTGCAGACCTTTATTATTTCTTCTCAGTTAACAGTAAGTTCCCATCCACAATAAGTGACTGAGTGCACACATTTCGTAAAAATAAGAACAATGGCGATCTCTACTGCTCAGGAAAAAATACGCAGGAAATGTGACGTCGATTATACGTAGCCTACCTTGAAGTTCTCTCCGAATCAGTGTGTCCATCGCCGGGTGCAGTGGCGTGCGCCTATAATCCAAGCGTCTGGGAGGCCGAGGCTGGCGGATCGTTTGAGCTCAGGGGTTCTGGGCTGCATCGGACTATGCCGATCGGGTGTCCGCGCTAAGTTCGGTATCGATATGGTGCTCCTGGGGGAGCCCGGGACCACCAGGTCGCCTAAGGAGGGGTGCACCGGCCCAGGTCGGAAACGGAGCAGGTCAAAGCCCCCGTGCCGATCAGTAGTGGGATCGCGCCTGTGAATAGGCGCTGCAGTGCAGCCTGAGCAATACAGCGGGACCCAGTCTTTTAAACTCAGCCTCTTTATTTTTGGCCACAAAAAACATTTATGTTTAAACAAAACACGTGATATACACATCATAACTTTTATCTTCAACTTACTCGCCTTTCACAACAAAAACTTCTATCAGGCAATCATTTACTGGCTTAAAATGCCTATAGCGCACAGTGTCTCCTATAGGAATCAAACTGCAACTGCAGTGTTTATCCAAAAAGGTACTGATAGGTCACTGTAGTGGGTGCAATTTGTCTTTTTCAGGGTTTTTTTCCTTCATATTTTTACATGCCCGTGGCCTAATGAAATGCAACCAAACTATCTACACGTCAGGCCAACTGAGCATTCAGAGCTGTCCCTTTTTTCAGTAACTTGTATTTTCATGTCACAAACTTCCAGATGCAAAGATACTTTTTGCTCAAAAACAAAGCAGAGAGAACACTCTCTGACGGCGTCACAGCAACATACCTTGAAGTTCTCTCCGAATCACTGTGTCTATCGCCGGGTGCAGTGGCGTGCGCCTATAATCCAAGCGTCTGGGAGGCTGAGGCTGGCGGATCGTTTGAGCTCAGGGGTTCTGGGCTGCATCGGACTATGCCGATCGGGTGTCCGCGCTAAGTTCGGTATCGATATGGTGCTCCTGGGGGAGCCCGGGACCACCAGGTCGCCTAAGGAGGGGTGCACCGGCCCAGGTCGGAAACGGAGCAGGTCAAAGCCCCCGTGCCGATCAGTAGTGGGATCGCACCTGTGAATAGGCGCTGCAGTGCAGCCTGAGCAATACAGCGGGACCCAGTCTTTTAAACTCAGCCTCTTTATTTTTGGCCACAAAAAACATTTATGTTTAAACAAAACACGTGATATACACATCATAACTTTTATCTTCAACTTACTCGCCTTTCACAACAAAAACTTCTATCAGGCAATCATTTACTGGCTTAAAATGCCTATAGCGCACAGTGTCTCCTATAGGAATCAAACTGCAACTGCAGTGTTTATCCAAAAAGGTACTGATAGGTCACTGTAGTGGGTGCAATTTGTCTTTTTCAGGGTTTTTTTCCTTCATATTTTTACATGCCCGTGGCCTAATGAAATGCAACCAAACTATCTACACGTCAGGCCAACTGAGCATTCAGAGCTGTCCCTTTTTTCAGTAACTTGTATTTTCATGTCACAAACTTCCAGATGCAAAGATACTTTTTGCTCAAAAACAAAGCAGAGAGAACACTCTCTGACGGCGTCACAGCAACACACCTTGAAGTTCTCTCCGAATCACTGTGTCTATCGCCGGGTGCAGTGGCGTGCGCCTATAATCCAAGCGTCTGGGAGGCTGAGGCTGGCGGATCGTTTGAGCTCAGGGGTTCTGGGCTGCATCGGACTATGCCGATCGGGTGTCCGCGCTAAGTTCGGTATCGATATGGTGCTCCTGGGGGAGCCCGGGACCACCAGGTCGCCTAAGGAGGGGTGCACCGGCCCAGGTCGGAAACGGAGCAGGTCAAAGCCCCCGTGCCGATCAGTAGTGGGATCGCGCCTGTGAATAGGCGCTGCAGTGCAGCCTGAGCAATACAGCGGGACCCAGTCTTTTAAACTCAGCCTCTTTATTTTTGGCCACAAAAAACATTTATGTTTAAACAAAACACGTGATATACACATCATAACTTTTATCTTCAACTTACTCACCTTTCACAACAAAAACTTCTATCAGGCAATCATTTACTGGCTTAAAATGCCTATAGCGCACACTGTCTCCTATAGGAATCAAACTGCAACTGCAGTGTTTATCCAAAAAGGTACTGATAGGTCACTGTAGTGGGTGCAATTTGTCTTTTTCAGGGTTTTTTTCCTTCATATTTTTACATGCCCGTGGCCTAATGAAATGCAACCAAACTATCTACACGTCAGGCCAACTGAGCATTCAGAGCTGTCCCTTTTTTCAGTAACTTGTATTTTCATGTCACAAACTTCCAGATGCAAAGATACTTTTTGCTCAAAAACAAAGCAGAGAGAACACTCTCTGACGGCGTCACAGCAACACACCTTGAAGTTCTCTCCGAATCACTGTGTCTATCGCCGGGTGCAGTGGCGTGCGCCTATAATCCAAGCGTCTGGGAGGCTGAGGCTGGCGGATCGTTTGAGCTCAGGGGTTCTGGGCTGCATCGGACTATGCCGATCGGGTGTCCGCGCTAAGTTCGGTATCGATATGGTGCTCCTGGGGGAGCCCGGGACCACCAGGTCGCCTAAGGAGGGGTGCACCGGCCCAGGTCGGAAACGGAGCAGGTCAAAGCCCCCGTGCCGATCAGTAGTGGGATCGCGCCTGTGAATAGGCGCTGCAGTGCAGCCTGAGCAATACAGCGGGACCCAGTCTTTTAAACTCAGCCTCTTTATTTTTGGCCACAAAAAACATTTATGTTTAAACAAAACACGTGATATACACATCATAACTTTTATCTTCAACTTACTCGCCTTTCACAACAAAAACTTCTATCAGGCAATCATTTACTGGCTTAAAATGCCTATAGCGCACACTGTCTCCTATAGGAATCAAACTGCAACTGCAGTGTTTATCCAAAAAGGTACTGATAGGTCACTGTAGTGGGTGCAATTTGTCTTTTTCAGGGTTTTTTTCCTTCATATTTTTACATGCCCGTGGCCTAATGAAATGCAACCAAACTATCTACACGTCAGGCCAACTGAGCATTCAGAGCTGTCCCTTTTTTCAGTAACTTGTATTTTCATGTCACAAACTTCCAGATGCAAAGATACTTTTTGCTCAAAAACAAAGCAGAGAGAACACTCTCTGACGGCGTCACAGCAACACACCTTGAAGTTCTCTCCGAATCACTGTGTCTATCGCCGGGTGCAGTGGCGTGCGCCTATAATCCAAGCGTCTGGGAGGCTGAGGCTGGCGGATCGTTTGAGCTCAGGGGTTCTGGGCTGCATCGGACTATGCCGATCGGGTGTCCGCGCTAAGTTCGGTATCGATATGGTGCTCCTGGGGGAGCCCGGGACCACCAGGTCGCCTAAGGAGGGGTGCACCGGCCCAGGTCGGAAACGGAGCAGGTCAAAGCCCCCGTGCCGATCAGTAGTGGGATCGCGCCTGTGAATAGGCGCTGCAGTGCAGCCTGAGCAATACAGCGGGACCCAGTCTTTTAAACTCAGCCTCTTTATTTTTGGCCACAAAAAACATTTATGTTTAAACAAAACACGTGATATACACATCATAACTTTTATCTTCAACTTACTCGCCTTTCACAACAAAAACTTCTATCAGGCAATCATTTACTGGCTTAAAATGCCTATAGCGCACACTGTCTCCTATAGGAATCAAACTGCAACTGCAGTGTTTATCCAAAAAGGTACTGATAGGTCACTGTAGTGGGTGCAATTTGTCTTTTTCAGGGTTTTTTTCCTTCATATTTTTACATGCCCGTGGCCTAATGAAATGCAACCAAACTATCTACACGTCAGGCCAACTGAGCATTCAGAGCTGTCCCTTTTTTCAGTAACTTGTATTTTCATGTCACAAACTTCCAGATGCAAAGATACTTTTTGCTCAAAAACAAAGCAGAGAGAACACTCTCTGACGGCGTCACAGCAACACACCTTGAAGTTCTCTCCGAATCACTGTGTCTATCGCCGGGTGCAGTGGCGTGCGCCTATAATCCAAGCGTCTGGGAGGCTGAGGCTGGCGGATCGTTTGAGCTCAGGGGTTCTGGGCTGCATCGGACTATGCCGATCGGGTGTCCGCGCTAAGTTCGGTATCGATATGGTGCTCCTGGGGGAGCCCGGGACCACCAGGTCGCCTAAGGAGGGGTGCACCGGCCCAGGTCGGAAGCGGAGCAGGTCAAAGCCCCCGTGCCGATCAGTAGTGGGATCGCGCCTGTGAATAGGCGCTGCAGTGCAGCCTGAGCAATACAGCGGGACCCAGTCTTTTAAACTCAGCCTCTTTATTTTTGGCCACAAAAAACATTTATGTTTAAACAAAACACGTGATATACACATCATAACTTTTATCTTCAACTTACTCGCCTTTCACAACAAAAACTTCTATCAGGCAATCATTTACTGGCTTAAAATGCCTATAGCGCACACTGTCTCCTATAGGAATCAAACTGCAACTGCAGTGTTTATCCAAAAAGGTACTGATAGGTCACTGTAGTGGGTGCAATTTGTCTTTTTCAGGGTTTTTTTCCTTCATATTTTTACATGCCCGTGGCCTAATGAAATGCAACCAAACTATCTACACGTCAGGCCAACTGAGCATTCAGAGCTGTCCCTTTTTTCAGTAACTTGTATTTTCATGTCACAAACTTCCAGATCCAAAGATACTTTTTGCTCAAAAACAAAGCAGAGAGAACACTCTCTGACGGCGTCACAGCAACACACCTTGAAGTTCTCTCCGAATCACTGTGTCTATCGCCGGGTGCAGTAGCGTGCGCCTATAATCCAAGCGTCTGGGAGGCTGAGGCTGGCGGATCGTTTGAGCTCAGGGGTTCTGGGCTGCATCGGACTATGCCGATCGGGTGTCCGCGCTAAGTTCGGTATCGATATGGTGCTCCTGGGGGAGCCCGGGACCACCAGGTCGCCTAAGGAGGGGTGCACCGGCCCAGGTCGGAAACGGAGCAGGTCAAAGCCCCCGTGCCGATCAGTAGTGGGATCGCGCCTGTGAATAGGCGCTGCAGTGCAGCCTGAGCAATACAGCGGGACCCAGTCTTTTAAACTCAGCCTCTTTATTTTTGGCCACAAAAAACATTTATGTTTAAACAAAACACGTGATATACACATCATAACTTTTATCTTCAACTTACTCGCCTTTCACAACAAAAACTTCTATCAGGCAATCATTTACTGGCTTAAAATGCCTATAGCGCACACTGTCTCCTATAGGAATCAAACTGCAACTGCAGTGTTTATCCAAAAAGGTACTGATAGGTCACTGTAGTGGGTGCAATTTGTCTTTTTCAGGGTTTTTTTCCTTCATATTTTTACATGCCCGTGGCCTAATGAAATGCAACCAAACTATCTACACGTCAGGCCAACTGAGCATTCAGAGCTGTCCCTTTTTTCAGTAACTTGTATTTTCATGTCACAAACTTCCAGATGCAAAGATACTTTTTGCTCAAAAACAAAGCAGAGAGAACACTCTCTGACGGCGTCACAGCAACACACCTTGAAGTTCTCTCCGAATCACTGTGTCTATCGCCGGGTGCAGTGGCGTGCGCCTATAATCCAAGCGTCTGGGAGGCTGAGGCTGGCGGATCGTTTGAGCTCAGGGGTTCTGGGCTGCATCGGACTATGCCGATCGGGTGTCCGCGCTAAGTTCGGTATCGATATGGTGCTCCTGGGGGAGCCCGGGACCACCAGGTCGCCTAAGGAGGGGTGCACCGGCCCAGGTCGGAAACGGAGCAGGTCAAAGCCCCCGTGCCGATCAGTAGTGGGATCGCGCCTGTGAATAGGCGCTGCAGTGCAGCCTGAGCAATACAGCGGGACCCAGTCTTTTAAACTCAGCCTCTTTATTTTTGGCCACAAAAAACATTTATGTTTAAACAAAACACGTGATATACACATCATAACTTTTATCTTCAACTTACTCGCCTTTCACAACAAAAACTTCTATCAGGCAATCATTTACTGGCTTAAAATGCCTATAGCGCACACTGTCTCCTATAGGAATCAAACTGCAACTGCAGTGTTTATCCAAAAAGGTACTGATAGGTCACTGTAGTGGGTGCAATTTGTCTTTTTCAGGGTTTTTTTCCTTCATATTTTTACATGCCCGTGGCCTAATGAAATGCAACCAAACTATCTACACGTCAGGCCAACTGAGCATTCAGAGCTGTCCCTTTTTTCAGTAACTTGTATTTTCATGTCACAAACTTCCAGATGCAAAGATACTTTTTGCTCAAAAACAAAGCAGAGAGAACACTCTCTGACGGCGTCACAGCAACACACCTTGAAGTTCTCTCCGAATCACTGTGTCTATCGCCGGGTGCAGTGGCGTGCGCCTATAATCCAAGCGTCTGGGAGGCTGAGGCTGGCGGATCGTTTGAGCTCAGGGGTTCTGGGCTGCATCGGACTATGCCGATCGGGTGTCCGCGCTAAGTTCGGTATCGATATGGTGCTCCTGGGGGAGCCCGGGACCACCAGGTCGCCTAAGGAGGGGTGCACCGGCCCAGGTCGGAAGCGGAGCAGGTCAAAGCCCCCGTGCCGATCAGTAGTGGGATCGCGCCTGTGAATAGGCGCTGCAGTGCAGCCTGAGCAATACAGCGGGACCCAGTCTTTTAAACTCAGCCTCTTTATTTTTGGCCACAAAAAACATTTATGTTTAAACAAAACACGTGATATACACATCATAACTTTTATCTTCAACTTACTCGCCTTTCACAACAAAAACTTCTATCAGGCAATCATTTACTGGCTTAAAATGCCTATAGCGCACACTGTCTCCTATAGGAATCAAACTGCAACTGCAGTGTTTATCCAAAAAGGTACTGATAGGTCACTGTAGTGGGTGCAATTTGTCTTTTTCAGGGTTTTTTTCCTTCATATTTTTACATGCCCGTGGCCTAATGAAATGCAACCAAACTATCTACACGTCAGGCCAACTGAGCATTCAGAGCTGTCCCTTTTTTCAGTAACTTGTATTTTCATGTCACAAACTTCCAGATCCAAAGATACTTTTTGCTCAAAAACAAAGCAGAGAGAACACTCTCTGACGGCGTCACAGCAACACACCTTGAAGTTCTCTCAGAATCACTGTGTCTATCGCCGGGTGCAGTGGCGTGCGCCTATAATCCAAGCGTCTGGGAGGCTGAGGCTGGCGGATCGTTTGAGCTCAGGGGTTCTGGGCTGCATCGGACTATGCCGATCGGGTGTCCGCGCTAAGTTCGGTATCGATATGGTGCTCCTGGGGGAGCCCGGGACCACCAGGTCGCCTAAGGAGGGGTGCACCGGCCCAGGTCGGAAACGGAGCAGGTCAAAGCCCCCGTGCCGATCAGTAGTGGGATCGCGCCTGTGAATAGGCGCTGCAGTGCAGCCTGAGCAATACAGCGGGACCCAGTCTTTTAAACTCAGCCTCTTTATTTTTGGCCACAAAAAACATTTATGTTTAAACAAAACACGTGATATACACATCATAACTTTTATCTTCAACTTACTCGCCTTTCACAACAAAAACTTCTATCAGGCAATCATTTACTGGCTTAAAATGCCTATAGCGCACACTGTCTCCTATAGGAATCAAACTGCAACTGCAGTGTTTATCCAAAAAGGTACTGATAGGTCACTGTAGTGGGTGCAATTTGTCTTTTTCAGGGTTTTTTTCCTTCATATTTTTACATGCCCGTGGCCTAATGAAATGCAACCAAACTATCTACACGTCAGGCCAACTGAGCATTCAGAGCTGTCCCTTTTTTCAGTAACTTGTATTTTCATGTCACAAACTTCCAGATGCAAAGATACTTTTTGCTCAAAAACAAAGCAGAGAGAACACTCTCTGACGGCGTCACAGCAACACACCTTGAAGTTCTCTCCGAATCACTGTGTCTATCGCCGGGTGCAGTGGCGTGCGCCTATAATCCAAGCGTCTGGGAGGCTGAGGCTGGCGGATCGTTTGAGCTCAGGGGTTCTGGGCTGCATCGGACTATGCCGATCGGGTGTCCGCGCTAAGTTCGGTATCGATATGGTGCTCCTGGGGGAGCCCGGGACCACCAGGTCGCCTAAGGAGGGGTGCACCGGCCCAGGTCGGAAACGGAGCAGGTCAAAGCCCCCGTGCCGATCAGTAGTGGGATCGCGCCTGTGAATAGGCGCTGCAGTGCAGCCTGAGCAATACAGCGGGACCCAGTCTTTTAAACTCAGCCTCTTTATTTTTGGCCACAAAAAACATTTATGTTTAAACAAAACACGTGATATACACATCATAACTTTTATCTTCAACTTACTCGCCTTTCACAACAAAAACTTCTATCAGGCAATCATTTACTGGCTTAAAATGCCTATAGCGCACACTGTCTCCTATAGGAATCAAACTGCAACTGCAGTGTTTATCCAAAAAGGTACTGATAGGTCACTGTAGTGGGTGCAATTTGTCTTTTTCAGGGTTTTTTTCCTTCATATTTTTACATGCCCGTGGCCTAATGAAATGCAACCAAACTATCTACACGTCAGGCCAACTGAGCATTCAGAGCTGTCCCTTTTTTCAGTAACTTGTATTTTCATGTCACAAACTTCCAGATGCAAAGATACTTTTTGCTCAAAAACAAAGCAGAGAGAACACTCTCTGACGGCGTCACAGCAACACACCTTGAAGTTCTCTCCGAATCACTGTGTCTATCGCCGGGTGCAGTGGCGTGCGCCTATAATCCAAGCGTCTGGGAGGCTGAGGCTGGCGGATCGTTTGAGCTCAGGGGTTCTGGGCTGCATCGGACTATGCCGATCGGGTGTCCGCGCTAAGTTCGGTATCGATATGGTGCTCCTGGGGGAGCCCGGGACCACCAGGTCGCCTAAGGAGGGGTGCACCGGCCCAGGTCGGAAACGGAGCAGGTCAAAGCCCCCGTGCCGATCAGTAGTGGGATCGCGCCTGTGAATAGGCGCTGCAGTGCAGCCTGAGCAATACAGCAGGACCCAGTCTTTTAAACTCAGCCTCTTTATTTTTGGCCACAAAAAACATTTATGTTTAAACAAAACACGTGATATACACATCATAACTTTTATCTTCAACTTACTCGCCTTTCACAACAAAAACTTCTATCAGGCAATCATTTACTGGCTTAAAATGCCTATAGCGCACACTGTCTCCTATAGGAATCAAACTGCAACTGCAGTGTTTATCCAAAAAGGTACTGATAGGTCACTGTAGTGGGTGCAATTTGTCTTTTTCAGGGTTTTTTTCCTTCATATTTTTACATGCCCGTGGCCTAATGAAATGCAACCAAACTATCTACACGTCAGGCCAACTGAGCATTCAGAGCTGTCCCTTTTTTCAGTAACTTGTATTTTCATGTCACAAACTTCCAGATCCAAAGATACTTTTTGCTCAAAAACAAAGCAGAGAGAACACTCTCTGACGGCGTCACAGCAACACACCTTGAAGTTCTCTCCGAATCACTGTGTCTATCGCCGGGTGCAGTGGCGTGCGCCTATAATCCAAGCGTCTGGGAGGCTGAGGCTGGCGGATCGTTTGAGCTCAGGGGTTCTGGGCTGCATCGGACTATGCCGATCGGGTGTCCGCGCTAAGTTCGGTATCGATATGGTGCTCCTGGGGGAGCCCGGGACCACCAGGTCGCCTAAGGAGGGGTGCACCGGCCCAGGTCGGAAACGGAGCAGGTCAAAGCCCCCGTGCCGATCAGTAGTGGGATCGCGCCTGTGAATAGGCGCTGCAGTGCAGCCTGAGCAATACAGCGGGACCCAGTCTTTTAAACTCAGCCTCTTTATTTTTGGCCACAAAAAACATTTATGTTTAAACAAAACACGTGATATACACATCATAACTTTTATCTTCAACTTACTCGCCTTTCACAACAAAAACTTCTATCAGGCAATCATTTACTGGCTTAAAATGCCTATAGCGCACACTGTCTCCTATAGGAATCAAACTGCAACTGCAGTGTTTATCCAAAAAGGTACTGATAGGTCACTGTAGTGGGTGCAATTTGTCTTTTTCAGGGTTTTTTTCCTTCATATTTTTACATGCCCGTGGCCTAATGAAATGCAACCAAACTATCTACACGTCAGGCCAACTGAGCATTCAGAGCTGTCCCTTTTTTCAGTAACTTGTATTTTCATGTCACAAACTTCCAGATGCAAAGATACTTTTTGCTCAAAAACAAAGCAGAGAGAACACTCTCTGACGGCGTCACAGCAACACACCTTGAAGTTCTCTCCGAATCACTGTGTCTATCGCCGGGTGCAGTGGCGTGCGCCTATAATCCAAGCGTCTGGGAGGCTGAGGCTGGCGGATCGTTTGAGCTCAGGGGTTCTGGGCTGCATCGGACTATGCCGATCGGGTGTCCGCGCTAAGTTCGGTATCGATATGGTGCTCCTGGGGGAGCCCGGGACCACCAGGTCGCCTAAGGAGGGGTGCACCGGCCCAGGTCGGAAACGGAGCAGGTCAAAGCCCCCGTGCCGATCAGTAGTGGGATCGCGCCTGTGAATAGGCGCTGCAGTGCAGCCTGAGCAATACAGCGGGACCCAGTCTTTTAAACTCAGCCTCTTTATTTTTGGCCACAAAAAACATTTATGTTTAAACAAAACACGTGATATACACATCATAACTTTTATCTTCAACTTACTCGCCTTTCACAACAAAAACTTCTATCAGGCAATCATTTACTGGCTTAAAATGCCTATAGCGCACACTGTCTCCTATAGGAATCAAACTGCAACTGCAGTGTTTATCCAAAAAGGTACTGATAGGTCACTGTAGTGGGTGCAATTTGTCTTTTTCAGGGTTTTTTTCCTTCATATTTTTACATGCCCGTGGCCTAATGAAATGCAACCAAACTATCTACACGTCAGGCCAACTGAGCATTCAGAGCTGTCCCTTTTTTCAGTAACTTGTATTTTCATGTCACAAACTTCCAGATGCAAAGATACTTTTTGCTCAAAAACAAAGCAGAGAGAACACTCTCTGACGGCGTCACAGCAACACACCTTGAAGTTCTCTCCGAATCACTGTGTCTATCGCCGGGTGCAGTGGCGTGCGCCTATAATCCAAGCGTCTGGGAGGCTGAGGCTGGCGGATCGTTTGAGCTCAGGGGTTCTGGGCTGCATCGGACTATGCCGATCGGGTGTCCGCGCTAAGTTCGGTATCGATATGGTGCTCCTGGGGGAGCCCGGGACCACCAGGTCGCCTAAGGAGGGGTGCACCGGCCCAGGTCGGAAACGGAGCAGGTCAAAGCCCCCGTGCCGATCAGTAGTGGGATCGCGCCTGTGAATAGGCGCTGCAGTGCAGCCTGAGCAATACAGCGGGACCCAGTCTTTTAAACTCAGCCTCTTTATTTTTGGCCACAAAAAACATTTATGTTTAAACAAAACACGTGATATACACATCATAACTTTTATCTTCAACTTACTCGCCTTTCACAACAAAAACTTCTATCAGGCAATCATTTACTGGCTTAAAATGCCTATAGCGCACACTGTCTCCTATAGGAATCAAACTGCAACTGCAGTGTTTATCCAAAAAGGTACTGATAGGTCACTGTAGTGGGTGCAATTTGTCTTTTTCAGGGGTTTTTTCCTTCATATTTTTACATGCCCGTGGCCTAATGAAATGCAACCAAACTATCTACACGTCAGGCCAACTGAGCATTCAGAGCTGTCCCTTTTTTCAGTAACTTGTATTTTCATGTCACAAACTTCCAGATGCAAAGATACTTTTTGCTCAAAAACAAAGCAGAGAGAACACTCTCTGACGGCGTCACAGCAACACACCTTGAAGTTCTCTCCGAATCACTGTGTCTATCGCCGGGTGCAGTGGCGTGCGCCTATAATCCAAGCGTCTGGGAGGCTGAGGCTGGCGGATCGTTTGAGCTCAGGGGTTCTGGGCTGCATCGGACTATGCCGATCGGGTGTCCGCGCTAAGTTCGGTATCGATATGGTGCTCCTGGGGGAGCCCGGGACCACCAGGTCGCCTAAGGAGGGGTGCACCGGCCCAGGTCGGAAACGGAGCAGGTCAAAGCCCCCGTGCCGATCAGTAGTGGGATCGCGCCTGTGAATAGGCGCTGCAGTGCAGCCTGAGCAATACAGCGGGACCCAGTCTTTTAAACTCAGCCTCTTTATTTTTGGCCACAAAAAACATTTATGTTTAAACAAAACACGTGATATACACATCATAACTTTTATCTTCAACTTACTCGCCTTTCACAACAAAAACTTCTATCAGGCAATCATTTACTGGCTTAAAATGCCTATAGCGCACACTGTCTCCTATAGGAATCAAACTGCAACTGCAGTGTTTATCCAAAAAGGTACTGATAGGTCACTGTAGTGGGTGCAATTTGTCTTTTTCAGGGGTTTTTTCCTTCATATTTTTACATGCCCGTGGCCTAATTAAATGCAACCAAACTATCTACACGTCAGGCCAACTGAGCATTCAGAGCTGTCCCTTTTTTCAGTAACTTGTATTTTCATGTCACAAACTTCCAGATCCAAAGATACTTTTTGCTCAAAAACAAAGCAGAGAGAACACTCTCTGACGGCGTCACAGCAACACACCTTGAAGTTCTCTCCGAATCACTGTGTCTATCGCCGGGTGCAGTGGCGTGCGCCTATAATCCAAGCGTCTGGGAGGCTGAGGCTGGCGGATCGTTTGAGCTCAGGGGTTCTGGGCTGCATCGGACTATGCCGATCGGGTGTCCGCGCTAAGTTCGGTATCGATATGGTGCTCCTGGGGGAGCCCGGGACCACCAGGTCGCCTAAGGAGGGGTGCACCGGCCCAGGTCGGAAACGGAGCAGGTCAAAGCCCCCGTGCCGATCAGTAGTGGGATCGCGCCTGTGAATAGGCGCTGCAGTGCAGCCTGAGCAATACAGCGGGACCCAGTCTTTTAAACTCAGCCTCTTTATTTTTGGCCACAAAAAACATTTATGTTTAAACAAAACACGTGATATACACATCATAACTTATCTTCAACTTACTCAACTTTCCCAACAAAAACTTCTATCAGGCAATCATTTACTGGCTTAAAATGCCTATAGCGCACACTGTCTCCTATAGGAATCAAACTGCAACTGCAGTGTTTATCCAAAAAGGTACTGATAGGTCACTGTAGTGGGTGCAATTTGTGTTTTTCAGGGGTTTTTTCCTTCATATTTTTACATGCCCGTGGCCTAATTAAATGCAACCAAACTATGTACACGTCAGGCCAACTGAGCATTCAGAGCTGTCCCTTTTTTCAGTAACTTGTATTTTCATGTCACAAACTTCCAGATGCAAAGATACTTTTTGCTCAAAAACAAAGCAGAGAGAACACTCTCTGACGGCGTCACAGCAACACACCTTGAAGTTCTCTCCGAATCACTGTGTCTATCGCCGGGTGCAGTGGCGTGCGCCTATAATCCAAGCGTCTGGGAGGCTGAGGCTGGCGGATCGTTTGAGCTCAGGGGTTCTGGGCTGCATCGGACTATGCCGATCGGGTGTCCGCGCTAAGTTCGGTATCGATATGGTGCTCCTGGGGGAGCCCGGGACCACCAGGTCGCCTAAGGAGGGGTGCACCGGCCCAGGTCGGAAACGGAGCAGGTCAAAGCCCCCGTGCCGATCAGTAGTGGGATCGCGCCTGTGAATAGGCGCTGCAGTGCAGCCTGAGCAATACAGCGGGACCCAGTCTTTTAAACTCAGCCTCTTTATTTTTGGCCACAAAAAACATTTATGTTTAAACAAAACACGTGATATACACATCATAACTTTTATCTTCAACTTACTCGCCTTTCACAACAAAAACTTCTATCAGGCAATCATTTACTGGCTTAAAATGCCTATAGCGCACAC
The DNA here is from genome assembly GCF_046254945.1 of Alosa pseudoharengus. Lineage (NCBI taxonomy): Eukaryota > Metazoa > Chordata > Actinopteri > Clupeiformes > Clupeidae > Alosa > Alosa pseudoharengus. The sequence continues at coordinate 28,431,594 of NW_027468859.1, read as the reverse complement.
TGTCTCCTATAGGAATCAAACTGCAACTGCAGTGTTTATCCAAAAAGGTACTGATAGGTCACTGTAGTGGGTGCAATTTGTCTTTTTCAGGGTTTTTTTCCTTCATATTTTTACATGCCCGTGGCCTAATGAAATGCAACCAAACTATCTACACGTCAGGCCAACTGAGCATTCAGAGCTGTCCCTTTTTTCAGTAACTTGTATTTTCATGTCACAAACTTCCAGATGCAAAGATACTTTTTGCTCAAAAACAAAGCAGAGAGAACACTCTCTGACGGCGTCACAGCAACACACCTTGAAGTTCTCTCCGAATCACTGTGTCTATCGCCGGGTGCAGTGGCGTGCGCCTATAATCCAAGCGTCTGGGAGGCTGAGGCTGGCGGATCGTTTGAGCTCAGGGGTTCTGGGCTGCATCGGACTATGCCGATCGGGTGTCCGCGCTAAGTTCGGTATCGATATGGTGCTCCTGGGGGAGCCCGGGACCACCAGGTCGCCTAAGGAGGGGTGCACCGGCCCAGGTCGGAAACGGAGCAGGTCAAAGCCCCCGTGCCGATCAGTAGTGGGATCGCGCCTGTGAATAGGCGCTGCAGTGCAGCCTGAGCAATACAGCGGGACCCAGTCTTTTAAACTCAGCCTCTTTATTTTTGGCCACAAAAAACATTTATGTTTAAACAAAACACGTGATATACACATCATAACTTTTATCTTCAACTTACTCGCCTTTCACAACAAAAACTTCTATCAGGCAATCATTTACTGGCTTAAAATGCCTATAGCGCACACTGTCTCCTATAGGAATCAAACTGCAACTGCAGTGTTTATCCAAAAAGGTACTGATAGGTCACTGTAGTGGGTGCAATTTGTCTTTTTCATGGTTTTTTTCCTTCATATTTTTACATGCCCGTGGCCTAATGAAATGCAACCAAACTATCTACACGTCAGGCCAACTGAGCATTCAGAGCTGTCCCTTTTTTCAGTAACTTGTATTTTCATGTCACAAACTTCCAGATGCAAAGATACTTTTTGCTCAAAAACAAAGCAGAGAGAACACTCTCTGACGGCGTCACAGCAACACACCTTGAAGTTCTCTCCGAATCACTGTGTCTATCGCCGGGTGCAGTGGCGTGCGCCTATAATCCAAGCGTCTGGGAGGCTGAGGCTGGCGGATCGTTTGAGCTCAGGGGTTCTGGGCTGCATCGGACTATGCCGATCGGGTGTCCGCGCTAAGTTCGGTATCGATATGGTGCTCCTGGGGGAGCCCGGGACCACCAGGTCGCCTAAGGAGGGGTGCACCGGCCCAGGTCGGAAACGGAGCAGGTCAAAGCCCCCGTGCCGATCAGTAGTGGGATCGCGCCTGTGAATAGGCGCTGCAGTGCAGCCTGAGCAATACAGCGGGACCCAGTCTTTTAAACTCAGCCTCTTTATTTTTGGCCACAAAAAACATTTATGTTTAAACAAAACACGTGATATACACATCATAACTTTTATCTTCAACTTACTCGCCTTTCACAACAAAAACTTCTATCAGGCAATCATTTACTGGCTTAAAATGCCTATAGCGCACACTGTCTCCTATAGGAATCAAACTGCAACTGCAGTGTTTATCCAAAAAGGTACTGATAGGTCACTGTAGTGGGTGCAATTTGTCTTTTTCATGGTTTTTTTCCTTCATATTTTTACATGCCCGTGGCCTAATGAAATGCAACCAAACTATCTACACGTCAGGCCAACTGAGCATTCAGAGCTGTCCCTTTTTTCAGTAACTTGTATTTTCATGTCACAAACTTCCAGATGCAAAGATACTTTTTGCTCAAAAACAAAGCAGAGAGAACACTCTCTGACGGCGTCACAGCAACACACCTTGAAGTTCTCTCCGAATCACTGTGTCTATCGCCGGGTGCAGTGGCGTGCGCCTATAATCCAAGCGTCTGGGAGGCTGAGGCTGGCGGATCGTTTGAGCTCAGGGGTTCTGGGCTGCATCGGACTATGCCGATCGGGTGTCCGCGCTAAGTTCGGTATCGATATGGTGCTCCTGGGGGAGCCCGGGACCACCAGGTCGCCTAAGGAGGGGTGCACCGGCCCAGGTCGGAAACGGAGCAGGTCAAAGCCCCCGTGCCGATCAGTAGTGGGATCGCGCCTGTGAATAGGCGCTGCAGTGCAGCCTGAGCAATACAGCGGGACCCAGTCTTTTAAACTCAGCCTCTTTATTTTTGGCCACAAAAAACATTTATGTTTAAACAAAACACGTGATATACACATCATAACTTTTATCTTCAACTTACTCGCCTTTCACAACAAAAACTTCTATCAGGCAATCATTTACTGGCTTAAAATGCCTATAGCGCACACTGTCTCCTATAGGAATCAAACTGCAACTGCAGTGTTTATCCAAAAAGGTACTGATAGGTCACTGTAGTGGGTGCAATTTGTGTTTTTCAGGGGTTTTTTCCTTCATATTTGTACATGCCCGTGGCCTAATTAAATGCAACCAAACTATGTACACGTCAGGCCAACTGAGCATTCAGAGCTGTCCCTTTTTTCAGTAACTTGTATTTTCATGTCACAAACTTCCAGATGCAAAGATACTTTTTGCTCAAAAACAAAGCAGAGAGAACACTCTCTGACGGCGTCACAGCAACACACCTTGAAGTTCTCTCCGAATCACTGTGTCTATCGCCGGGTGCAGTGGCGTGCGCCTATAATCCAAGCGTCTGGGAGGCTGAGGCTGGCGGATCGTTTGAGCTCAGGGGTTCTGGGCTGCATCGGACTATGCCGATCGGGTGTCCGCGCTAAGTTCGGTATCGATATGGTGCTCCTGGGGGAGCCCGGGACCACCAGGTCGCCTAAGGAGGGGTGCACCGGCCCAGGTCGGAAGCGGAGCAGGTCAAAGCCCCCGTGCCGATCAGTAGTGGGATCGCGCCTGTGAATAGGCGCTGCAGTGCAGCCTGAGCAATACAGCGGGACCCAGTCTTTTAAACTCAGCCTCTTTATTTTTGGCCACAAAAAACATTTATGTTTAAACAAAACACGTGATATACACATCATAACTTTTATCTTCAACTTACTCGCCTTTCACAACAAAAACTTCTATCAGGCAATCATTTACTGGCTTAAAATGCCTATAGCGCACACTGTCTCCTATAGGAATCAAACTGCAACTGCAGTGTTTATCCAAAAAGGTACTGATAGGTCACTGTAGTGGGTGCAATTTGTCTTTTTCAGGGTTTTTTTCCTTCATATTTTTACATGCCCGTGGCCTAATGAAATGCAACCAAACTATCTACACGTCAGGCCAACTGAGCATTCAGAGCTGTCCCTTTTTTCAGTAACTTGTATTTTCATGTCACAAACTTCCAGATGCAAAGATACTTTTTGCTCAAAAACAAAGCAGAGAGAACACTCTCTGACGGCGTCACAGCAACACACCTTGAAGTTCTCTCCGAATCACTGTGTCTATCGCCGGGTGCAGTGGCGTGCGCCTATAATCCAAGCGTCTGGGAGGCTGAGGCTGGCGGATCGTTTGAGCTCAGGGGTTCTGGGCTGCATCGGACTATGCCGATCGGGTGTCCGCGCTAAGTTCGGTATCGATATGGTGCTCCTGGGGGAGCCCGGGACCACCAGGTCGCCTAAGGAGGGGTGCACCGGCCCAGGTCGGAAGCGGAGCAGGTCAAAGCCCCCGTGCCGATCAGTAGTGGGATCGCGCCTGTGAATAGGCGCTGCAGTGCAGCCTGAGCAATACAGCGGGACCCAGTCTTTTAAACTCAGCCTCTTTATTTTTGGCCACAAAAAACATTTATGTTTAAACAAAACACGTGATATACACATCATAACTTTTATCTTCAACTTACTCGCCTTTCACAACAAAAACTTCTATCAGGCAATCATTTACTGGCTTAAAATGCCTATAGCGCACACTGTCTCCTATAGGAATCAAACTGCAACTGCAGTGTTTATCCAAAAAGGTACTGATAGGTCACTGTAGTGGGTGCAATTTGTCTTTTTCAGGGTTTTTTTCCTTCATATTTTTACATGCCCGTGGCCTAATGAAATGCAACCAAACTATCTACACGTCAGGCCAACTGAGCATTCAGAGCTGTCCCTTTTTTCAGTAACTTGTATTTTCATGTCACAAACTTCCAGATCCAAAGATACTTTTTGCTCAAAAACAAAGCAGAGAGAACACTCTCTGACGGCGTCACAGCAACACACCTTGAAGTTCTCTCCGAATCACTGTGTCTATCGCCGGGTGCAGTAGCGTGCGCCTATAATCCAAGCGTCTGGGAGGCTGAGGCTGGCGGATCGTTTGAGCTCAGGGGTTCTGGGCTGCATCGGACTATGCCGATCGGGTGTCCGCGCTAAGTTCGGTATCGATATGGTGCTCCTGGGGGAGCCCGGGACCACCAGGTCGCCTAAGGAGGGGTGCACCGGCCCAGGTCGGAAACGGAGCAGGTCAAAGCCCCCGTGCCGATCAGTAGTGGGATCGCGCCTGTGAATAGGCGCTGCAGTGCAGCCTGAGCAATACAGCGGGACCCAGTCTTTTAAACTCAGCCTCTTTATTTTTGGCCACAAAAAACATTTATGTTTAAACAAAACACGTGATATACACATCATAACTTTTATCTTCAACTTACTCGCCTTTCACAACAAAAACTTCTATCAGGCAATCATTTACTGGCTTAAAATGCCTATAGCGCACACTGTCTCCTATAGGAATCAAACTGCAACTGCAGTGTTTATCCAAAAAGGTACTGATAGGTCACTGTAGTGGGTGCAATTTGTCTTTTTCAGGGTTTTTTTCCTTCATATTTTTACATGCCCGTGGCCTAATGAAATGCAACCAAACTATCTACACGTCAGGCCAACTGAGCATTCAGAGCTGTCCCTTTTTTCAGTAACTTGTATTTTCATGTCACAAACTTCCAGATCCAAAGATACTTTTTGCTCAAAAACAAAGCAGAGAGAACACTCTCTGACGGCGTCACAGCAACACACCTTGAAGTTCTCTCCGAATCACTGTGTCTATCGCCGGGTGCAGTGGCGTGCGCCTATAATCCAAGCGTCTGGGAGGCTGAGGCTGGCGGATCGTTTGAGCTCAGGGGTTCTGGGCTGCATCGGACTATGCCGATCGGGTGTCCGCGCTAAGTTCGGTATCGATATGGTGCTCCTGGGGGAGCCCGGGACCACCAGGTCGCCTAAGGAGGGGTGCACCGGCCCAGGTCGGAAACGGAGCAGGTCAAAGCCCCCGTGCCGATCAGTAGTGGGATCGCGCCTGTGAATAGGCGCTGCAGTGCAGCCTGAGCAATACAGCGGGACCCAGTCTTTTAAACTCAGCCTCTTTATTTTTGGCCACAAAAAACATTTATGTTTAAACAAAACACGTGATATACACATCATAACTTTTATCTTCAACTTACTCGCCTTTCACAACAAAAACTTCTATCAGGCAATCATTTACTGGCTTAAAATGCCTATAGCGCACACTGTCTCCTATAGGAATCAAACTGCAACTGCAGTGTTTATCCAAAAAGGTACTGATAGGTCACTGTAGTGGGTGCAATTTGTCTTTTTCAGGGTTTTTTTCCTTCATATTTTTACATGCCCGTGGCCTAATGAAATGCAACCAAACTATCTACACGTCAGGCCAACTGAGCATTCAGAGCTGTCCCTTTTTTCAGTAACTTGTATTTTCATGTCACAAACTTCCAGATCCAAAGATACTTTTTGCTCAAAAACAAAGCAGAGAGAACACTCTCTGACGGCGTCACAGCAACACACCTTGAAGTTCTCTCCGAATCACTGTGTCTATCGCCGGGTGCAGTGGCGTGCGCCTATAATCCAAGCGTCTGGGAGGCTGAGGCTGGCGGATCGTTTGAGCTCAGGGGTTCTGGGCTGCATCGGACTATGCCGATCGGGTGTCCGCGCTAAGTTCGGTATCGATATGGTGCTCCTGGGGGAGCCCGGGACCACCAGGTCGCCTAAGGAGGGGTGCACCGGCCCAGGTCGGAAACGGAGCAGGTCAAAGCCCCCGTGCCGATCAGTAGTGGGATCGCGCCTGTGAATAGGCGCTGCAGTGCAGCCTGAGCAATACAGCGGGACCCAGTCTTTTAAACTCAGCCTCTTTATTTTTGGCCACAAAAAACATTTATGTTTAAACAAAACACGTGATATACACGTCATAACTTTTATCTTCAACTTACTCGCCTTTCACAACAAAAACTTCTATCAGGCAATCATTTACTGGCTTAAAATGCCTATAGCGCACACTGTCTCCTATAGGAATCAAACTGCAACTGCAGTGTTTATCCAAAAAGGTACTGATAGGTCACTGTAGTGGGTGCAATTTGTCTTTTTCAGGGTTTTTTTCCTTCATATTTTTACATGCCCGTGGCCTAATGAAATGCAACCAAACTATCTACACGTCAGGCCAACTGAGCATTCAGAGCTGTCCCTTTTTTCAGTAACTTGTATTTTCATGTCACAAACTTCCAGATCCAAAGATACTTTTTGCTCAAAAACAAAGCAGAGAGAACACTCTCTGACGGCGTCACAGCAACACACCTTGAAGTTCTCTCAGAATCACTGTGTCTATCGCCGGGTGCAGTGGCGTGCGCCTATAATCCAAGCGTCTGGGAGGCTGAGGCTGGCGGATCGTTTGAGCTCAGGGGTTCTGGGCTGCATCGGACTATGCCGATCGGGTGTCCGCGCTAAGTTCGGTATCGATATGGTGCTCCTGGGGGAGCCCGGGACCACCAGGTCGCCTAAGGAGGGGTGCACCGGCCCAGGTCGGAAACGGAGCAGGTCAAAGCCCCCGTGCCGATCAGTAGTGGGATCGCGCCTGTGAATAGGCGCTGCAGTGCAGCCTGAGCAATACAGCGGGACCCAGTCTTTTAAACTCAGCCTCTTTATTTTTGGCCACAAAAAACATTTATGTTTAAACAAAACACGTGATATACACATCATAACTTTTATCTTCAACTTACTCGCCTTTCACAACAAAAACTTCTATCAGGCAATCATTTACTGGCTTAAAATGCCTATAGCGCACACTGTCTCCTATAGGAATCAAACTGCAACTGCAGTGTTTATCCAAAAAGGTACTGATAGGTCACTGTAGTGGGTGCAATTTGTCTTTTTCAGGGTTTTTTTCCTTCATATTTTTACATGCCCGTGGCCTAATGAAATGCAACCAAACTATCTACACGTCAGGCCAACTGAGCATTCAGAGCTGTCCCTTTTTTCAGTAACTTGTATTTTCATGTCACAAACTTCCAGATGCAAAGATACTTTTTGCTCAAAAACAAAGCAGAGAGAACACTCTCTGACGGCGTCACAGCAACACACCTTGAAGTTCTCTCCGAATCACTGTGTCTATCGCCGGGTGCAGTGGCGTGCGCCTATAATCCAAGCGTCTGGGAGGCTGAGGCTGGCGGATCGTTTGAGCTCAGGGGTTCTGGGCTGCATCGGACTATGCCGATCGGGTGTCCGCGCTAAGTTCGGTATCGATATGGTGCTCCTGGGGGAGCCCGGGACCACCAGGTCGCCTAAGGAGGGGTGCACCGGCCCAGGTCGGAAACGGAGCAGGTCAAAGCCCCCGTGCCGATCAGTAGTGGGATCGCGCCTGTGAATAGGCGCTGCAGTGCAGCCTGAGCAATACAGCGGGACCCAGTCTTTTAAACTCAGCCTCTTTATTTTTGGCCACAAAAAACATTTATGTTTAAACAAAACACGTGATATACACATCATAACTTTTATCTTCAACTTACTCGCCTTTCACAACAAAAACTTCTATCAGGCAATCATTTACTGGCTTAAAATGCCTATAGCGCACACTGTCTCCTATAGGAATCAAACTGCAACTGCAGTGTTTATCCAAAAAGGTACTGATAGGTCACTGTAGTGGGTGCAATTTGTCTTTTTCAGGGTTTTTTTCCTTCATATTTTTACATGCCCGTGGCCTAATGAAATGCAACCAAACTATCTACACGTCAGGCCAACTGAGCATTCAGAGCTGTCCCTTTTTTCAGTAACTTGTATTTTCATGTCACAAACTTCCAGATGCAAAGATACTTTTTGCTCAAAAACAAAGCAGAGAGAACACTCTCTGACGGCGTCACAGCAACACACCTTGAAGTTCTCTCCGAATCACTGTGTCTATCGCCGGGTGCAGTGGCGTGCGCCTATAATCCAAGCGTCTGGGAGGCTGAGGCTGGCGGATCGTTTGAGCTCAGGGGTTCTGGGCTGCATCGGACTATGCCGATCGGGTGTCCGCGCTAAGTTCGGTATCGATATGGTGCTCCTGGGGGAGCCCGGGACCACCAGGTCGCCTAAGGAGGGGTGCACCGGCCCAGGTCGGAAACGGAGCAGGTCAAAGCCCCCGTGCCGATCAGTAGTGGGATCGCGCCTGTGAATAGGCGCTGCAGTGCAGCCTGAGCAATACAGCAGGACCCAGTCTTTTAAACTCAGCCTCTTTATTTTTGGCCACAAAAAACATTTATGTTTAAACAAAACACGTGATATACACATCATAACTTTTATCTTCAACTTACTCGCCTTTCACAACAAAAACTTCTATCAGGCAATCATTTACTGGCTTAAAATGCCTATAGCGCACACTGTCTCCTATAGGAATCAAACTGCAACTGCAGTGTTTATCCAAAAAGGTACTGATAGGTCACTGTAGTGGGTGCAATTTGTCTTTTTCAGGGTTTTTTTCCTTCATATTTTTACATGCCCGTGGCCTAATGAAATGCAACCAAACTATCTACACGTCAGGCCAACTGAGCATTCAGAGCTGTCCCTTTTTTCAGTAACTTGTATTTTCATGTCACAAACTTCCAGATCCAAAGATACTTTTTGCTCAAAAACAAAGCAGAGAGAACACTCTCTGACGGCGTCACAGCAACACACCTTGAAGTTCTCTCCGAATCACTGTGTCTATCGCCGGGTGCAGTGGCGTGCGCCTATAATCCAAGCGTCTGGGAGGCTGAGGCTGGCGGATCGTTTGAGCTCAGGGGTTCTGGGCTGCATCGGACTATGCCGATCGGGTGTCCGCGCTAAGTTCGGTATCGATATGGTGCTCCTGGGGGAGCCCGGGACCACCAGGTCGCCTAAGGAGGGGTGCACCGGCCCAGGTCGGAAACGGAGCAGGTCAAAGCCCCCGTGCCGATCAGTAGTGGGATCGCGCCTGTGAATAGGCGCTGCAGTGCAGCCTGAGCAATACAGCGGGACCCAGTCTTTTAAACTCAGCCTCTTTATTTTTGGCCACAAAAAACATTTATGTTTAAACAAAACACGTGATATACACATCATAACTTTTATCTTCAACTTACTCGCCTTTCACAACAAAAACTTCTATCAGGCAATCATTTACTGGCTTAAAATGCCTATAGCGCACACTGTCTCCTATAGGAATCAAACTGCAACTGCAGTGTTTATCCAAAAAGGTACTGATAGGTCACTGTAGTGGGTGCAATTTGTCTTTTTCAGGGTTTTTTTCCTTCATATTTTTACATGCCCGTGGCCTAATGAAATGCAACCAAACTATCTACACGTCAGGCCAACTGAGCATTCAGAGCTGTCCCTTTTTTCAGTAACTTGTATTTTCATGTCACAAACTTCCAGATGCAAAGATACTTTTTGCTCAAAAACAAAGCAGAGAGAACACTCTCTGACGGCGTCACAGCAACACACCTTGAAGTTCTCTCCGAATCACTGTGTCTATCGCCGGGTGCAGTGGCGTGCGCCTATAATCCAAGCGTCTGGGAGGCTGAGGCTGGCGGATCGTTTGAGCTCAGGGGTTCTGGGCTGCATCGGACTATGCCGATCGGGTGTCCGCGCTAAGTTCGGTATCGATATGGTGCTCCTGGGGGAGCCCGGGACCACCAGGTCGCCTAAGGAGGGGTGCACCGGCCCAGGTCGGAAACGGAGCAGGTCAAAGCCCCCGTGCCGATCAGTAGTGGGATCGCGCCTGTGAATAGGCGCTGCAGTGCAGCCTGAGCAATACAGCGGGACCCAGTCTTTTAAACTCAGCCTCTTTATTTTTGGCCACAAAAAACATTTATGTTTAAACAAAACACGTGATATACACATCATAACTTTTATCTTCAACTTACTCGCCTTTCACAACAAAAACTTCTATCAGGCAATCATTTACTGGCTTAAAATGCCTATAGCGCACACTGTCTCCTATAGGAATCAAACTGCAACTGCAGTGTTTATCCAAAAAGGTACTGATAGGTCACTGTAGTGGGTGCAATTTGTCTTTTTCAGGGTTTTTTTCCTTCATATTTTTACATGCCCGTGGCCTAATGAAATGCAACCAAACTATCTACACGTCAGGCCAACTGAGCATTCAGAGCTGTCCCTTTTTTCAGTAACTTGTATTTTCATGTCACAAACTTCCAGATGCAAAGATACTTTTTGCTCAAAAACAAAGCAGAGAGAACACTCTCTGACGGCGTCACAGCAACACACCTTGAAGTTCTCTCCGAATCACTGTGTCTATCGCCGGGTGCAGTGGCGTGCGCCTATAATCCAAGCGTCTGGGAGGCTGAGGCTGGCGGATCGTTTGAGCTCAGGGGTTCTGGGCTGCATCGGACTATGCCGATCGGGTGTCCGCGCTAAGTTCGGTATCGATATGGTGCTCCTGGGGGAGCCCGGGACCACCAGGTCGCCTAAGGAGGGGTGCACCGGCCCAGGTCGGAAACGGAGCAGGTCAAAGCCCCCGTGCCGATCAGTAGTGGGATCGCGCCTGTGAATAGGCGCTGCAGTGCAGCCTGAGCAATACAGCGGGACCCAGTCTTTTAAACTCAGCCTCTTTATTTTTGGCCACAAAAAACATTTATGTTTAAACAAAACACGTGATATACACATCATAACTTTTATCTTCAACTTACTCGCCTTTCACAACAAAAACTTCTATCAGGCAATCATTTACTGGCTTAAAATGCCTATAGCGCACACTGTCTCCTATAGGAATCAAACTGCAACTGCAGTGTTTATCCAAAAAGGTACTGATAGGTCACTGTAGTGGGTGCAATTTGTCTTTTTCAGGGTTTTTTTCCTTCATATTTTTACATGCCCGTGGCCTAATGAAATGCAACCAAACTATCTACACGTCAGGCCAACTGAGCATTCAGAGCTGTCCCTTTTTTCAGTAACTTGTATTTTCATGTCACAAACTTCCAGATGCAAAGATACTTTTTGCTCAAAAACAAAGCAGAGAGAACACTCTCTGACGGCGTCACAGCAACACACCTTGAAGTTCTCTCCGAATCACTGTGTCTATCGCCGGGTGCAGTGGCGTGCGCCTATAATCCAAGCGTCTGGGAGGCTGAGGCTGGCGGATCGTTTGAGCTCAGGGGTTCTGGGCTGCATCGGACTATGCCGATCGGGTGTCCGCGCTAAGTTCGGTATCGATATGGTGCTCCTGGGGGAGCCCGGGACCACCAGGTCGCCTAAGGAGGGGTGCACCGGCCCAGGTCGGAAACGGAGCAGGTCAAAGCCCCCGTGCCGATCAGTAGTGGGATCGCGCCTGTGAATAGGCGCTGCAGTGCAGCCTGAGCAATACAGCGGGACCCAGTCTTTTAAACTCAGCCTCTTTATTTTTGGCCACAAAAAACATTTATGTTTAAACAAAACACGTGATATACACATCATAACTTTTATCTTCAACTTACTCGCCTTTCACAACAAAAACTTCTATCAGGCAATCATTTACTGGCTTAAAATGCCTATAGCGCACACTGTCTCCTATAGGAATCAAACTGCAACTGCAGTGTTTATCCAAAAAGGTACTGATAGGTCACTGTAGTGGGTGCAATTTGTCTTTTTCAGGGGTTTTTTCCTTCATATTTTTACATGCCCGTGGCCTAATTAAATGCAACCAAACTATCTACACGTCAGGCCAACTGAGCATTCAGAGCTGTCCCTTTTTTCAGTAACTTGTATTTTCATGTCACAAACTTCCAGATCCAAAGATACTTTTTGCTCAAAAACAAAGCAGAGAGAACACTCTCTGACGGCGTCACAGCAACACACCTTGAAGTTCTCTCCGAATCACTGTGTCTATCGCCGGGTGCAGTGGCGTGCGCCTATAATCCAAGCGTCTGGGAGGCTGAGGCTGGCGGATCGTTTGAGCTCAGGGGTTCTGGGCTGCATCGGACTATGCCGATCGGGTGTCCGCGCTAAGTTCGGTATCGATATGGTGCTCCTGGGGGAGCCCGGGACCACCAGGTCGCCTAAGGAGGGGTGCACCGGCCCAGGTCGGAAACGGAGCAGGTCAAAGCCCCCGTGCCGATCAGTAGTGGGATCGCGCCTGTGAATAGGCGCTGCAGTGCAGCCTGAGCAATACAGCGGGACCCAGTCTTTTAAACTCAGCCTCTTTATTTTTGGCCACAAAAAACATTTATGTTTAAACAAAACACGTGATATACACATCATAACTTATCTTCAACTTACTCAACTTTCCCAACAAAAACTTCTATCAGGCAATCATTTACTGGCTTAAAATGCCTATAGCGCACACTGTCTCCTATAGGAATCAAACTGCAACTGCAGTGTTTATCCAAAAAGGTACTGATAGGTCACTGTAGTGGGTGCAATTTGTGTTTTTCAGGGGTTTTTTCCTTCATATTTTTACATGCCCGTGGCCTAATTAAATGCAACCAAACTATGTACACGTCAGGCCAACTGAGCATTCAGAGCTGTCCCTTTTTTCAGTAACTTGTATTTTCATGTCACAAACTTCCAGATGCAAAGATACTTTTTGCTCAAAAACAAAGCAGAGAGAACACTCTCTGACGGCGTCACAGCAACACACCTTGAAGTTCTCTCCGAATCACTGTGTCTATCGCCGGGTGCAGTGGCGTGCGCCTATAATCCAAGCGTCTGGGAGGCTGAGGCTGGCGGATCGTTTGAGCTCAGGGGTTCTGGGCTGCATCGGACTATGCCGATCGGGTGTCCGCGCTAAGTTCGGTATCGATATGGTGCTCCTGGGGGAGCCCGGGACCACCAGGTCGCCTAAGGAGGGGTGCACCGGCCCAGGTCGGAAGCGGAGCAGGTCAAAGCCCCCGTGCCGATCAGTAGTGGGATCGCGCCTGTGAATAGGCGCTGCAGTGCAGCCTGAGCAATACAGCGGGACCCAGTCTTTTAAACTCAGCCTCTTTATTTTTGGCCACAAAAAACATTTATGTTTAAACAAAACATGTGATATACACATCATAACTTTTATCTTCAACTTACTCTCCTTTCACAACAAAAACTTCTATCAGGCAATCATTTACTGGCTTAAAATGCCTATAGCGCACACTGTCTCCTATAGGAATCAAACTGCAACTGCAGTGTTTATCCAAAAAGGTACTGATAGGTCACTGTAGTGGGTGCAATTTGTCTTTTTCAGGGTTTTTTTCCTTCATATTTTTACATGCCCGTGGCCTAATTAAATGCAACCAAACTATCTACACGTCAGGCCAACTGAGCATTCAGAGCTGTCCCTTTTTTCAGTAACTTGTATTTTCATGTCACAAACTTCCAGATGCAAAGATACTTTTTGCTCAAAAACAAAGCAGAGAGAACACTCTCTGACGGCGTCACAGCAACACACCTTGAAGTTCTCTCCGAATCACTGTGTCTATCGCCGGGTGCAGTGGCGTGCGCCTATAATCCAAGCGTCTGGGAGGCTGAGGCTGGCGGATCGTTTGAGCTCAGGGGTTCTGGGCTGCATCGGACTATGCCGATCGGGTGTCCGCGCTAAGTTCGGTATCGATATGGTGCTCCTGGGGGAGCCCGGGACCACCAGGTCGCCTAAGGAGGGGTGCACCGGCCCAGGTCGGAAACGGAGCAGGTCAAAGCCCCCGTGCCGATCAGTAGTGGGATCGCGCCTGTGAATAGGCGCTGCAGTGCAGCCTGAGCAATACAGCGGGACCCAGTCTTTTAAACTCAGCCTCTTTATTTTTGGCCACAAAAAACATTTATGTTTAAACAAAACACGTGATATACACATCATAACTTTTATCTTCAACTTACTCGCCTTTCACAACAAAAACTTCTATCAGGCAATCATTTACTGGCTTAAAATGCCTATAGCGCACACTGTCTCCTATAGGAATCAAACTGCAACTGCAGTGTTTATCCAAAAAGGTACTGATAGGTCACTGTAGTGGGTGCAATTTGTGTTTTTCAGGGGTTTTTTCCTTCATATTTTTACATGCCCGTGGCCTAATTAAATGCAACCAAACTATGTACACGTCAGGCCAACTGAGCATTCAGAGCTGTCCCTTTTTTCAGTAACTTGTATTTTCATGTCACAAACTTCCAGATGCAAAGATACTTTTTGCTCAAAAACAAAGCAGAGAGAACACTCTCTGACGGCGTCACAGCAACACACCTTGAAGTTCTCTCCGAATCACTGTGTCTATCGCCGGGTGCAGTGGCGTGCGCCTATAATCCAAGCGTCTGGGAGGCTGAGGCTGGTGGATCGTTTGAGCTCAGGGGTTCTGGGCTGCATCGGACTATGCTGATCGGGTGTCCGCGCTAAGTTCGGTATCGATATGGTGCTCCTGGGGGAGCCCGGGACCACCAGGTCGCCTAAGGAGGGGTGCACCGGCCCAGGTCGGAAGCGGAGCAGGTCAAAGCCCCCGTGCCGATCAGTAGTGGGATCGTGCCTGTGAATAGGCGCTGCAGTGCAGCCTGAGCAATACAGCGGGACCCAGTCTTTTAAACTCAGCCTCTTTATTTTTGGCCACAAAAAACATTTATGTTTAAACAAAACACGTGATATACACATCATAACTTATCTTCAACTTACTCAACTTTCCCAACAAAAACTTCTATCAGGCAATCATTTACTGGCTTAAAATGCCTATAGCGCACACTGTCTCCTATAGGAATCAAACTGCAACTGCAGTGTTTATCCAAAAAGGTACTGATAGGTCACTGTAGTGGGTGCAATTTGTGTTTTTCAGGGGTTTTTTCCTTCATATTTTTACATGCCCGTGGCCTAATTAAATGCAACCAAACTATCTACACGTCAGGCCAACTGAGCATTCAGAGCTGTCCCTTTTTTCAGTAACTTGTATTTTCATGTCACAAACTTCCAGATGCAAAGATACTTTTTGCTCAAAAACAAAGCAGAGAGAACACTCTCTGACGGCGTCACAGCAACACACCTTGAAGTTCTCTCCGAATCACTGTGTCTATCGCCGGGTGCAGTGGCGTGCGCCTATAATCCAAGCGTCTGGGAGGCTGAGGCTGGCGGATCGTTTGAGCTCAGGGGTTCTGGGCTGCATCGGACTATGCCGATCGGGTGTCCGCGCTAAGTTCGGTATCGATATGGTGCTCCTGGGGGAGCCTGGGACCACCAGGTCGCCTAAGGAGGGGTGCACCGGCCCAGGTCGGAAGCGGAGCAGGTCAAAGCCCCCGTGCCGATCAGTAGTGGGATCGCGCCTGTGAATAGGCGCTGCAGTGCAGCCTGAGCAATACAGCGGGACCCAGTCTTTTAAACTCAGCCTCTTTATTTTTGGCCACAAAAAACATTTATGTTTAAACAACACGTGATATACACATCATAACTTTTATCTTCAACTTACTCGCCTTTCACAACAAAAACTTCTATCAGGCAATCATTTACTGGCTTAAAATGCCTATAGCGCACACTGTCTCCTATAGGAATCAAACTGCAACTGCAGTGTTTATCCAAAAAGGTACTGATAGGTCACTGTAGTGGGTGCAATTTGTCTTTTTCAGGGTTTTTTTCCTTCATATTTTTACATGCCCGTGGCCTAATTAAATGCAACCAAACTATCTACACGTCAGGCCAACTGAGCATTCAGAGCTGTCCCTTTTTTCAGTAACTTGTATTTTCATGTCACAAACTTCCAGATGCAAAGATACTTTTTGCTCAAAAACAAAGCAGAGAGAACACTCTCTGACGGCGTCACAGCAACACACCTTGAAGTTCTCTCCGAATCACTGTGTCTATCGCCGGGTGCAGTGGCGTGCGCCTATAATCCAAGCGTCTGAGAGGCTGAGGCTGGCGGATCGTTTGAGCTCAGGGGTTCTGGGCTGCATCGGACTATGCCGATCGGGTGTCCGTGCTAAGTTCGGTATCGATATGGTGCTCCTGGGGGAGCCCGGGACCACCAGGTCGCCTAAGGAGGGGTGCACCGGCCCAGGTCGGAAACGGAGCAGGTCAAAGCCCCCGTGCCGATCAGTAGTGGGATCGCGCCTGTGAATAGGCGCTGCAGTGCAGCCTGAGCAATACAGCGGGACCCAGTCTTTTAAACTCAGCCTCTTTATTTTTGGCCACAAAAAACATTTATGTTTAAACAAAACACGTGATATACACATCATAACTTATCTTCAACTTACTCAACTTTCCCAACAAAAACTTCTATCAGGCAATCATTTACTGGCTTAAAATGCCTATAGCGCACACTGTCTCCTATAGGAATCAAACTGCAACTGCAGTGTTTATCCAAAAAGGTACTGATAGGTCACTGTAGTGGGTGCAATTTGTCTTTTTCTGGGGTTTTTTCCTTCATATTTTTACATGCCCGTGGCCTAATGAAATGCAACCAAACTATCTACACGTCAGGCCAACTGAGCATTCAGAGCTGTCCCTTTTTTCAGTAACTTGTATTTTCATGTCACAAACTTCCAGATCCAAAGATACTTTTTGCTCAAAAACAAAGCAGAGAGAACACTCTCTGACGGCGTCACAGCAACACACCTTGAAGTTCTCTCCGAATCACTGTGTCTATCGCTGGGTGCAGTGGCGTGCGCCTATAATCCAAGCGTCTGGGAGGCTGAGGCTGGCGGATCGTTTGAGCTCAGGGGTTCTGGGCTGCATCGGACTATGCCGATCGGGTGTCCGCGCTAAGTTCGGTATCGATATGGTGCTCCTGGGGGAGCCCGGGACCACCAGGCCGCCTAAGGAGGGGTGCACCGGCCCAGGTCGGAAACGGAGCAGGTCAAAGCCCCCGTGCCGATCAGTAGTGGGATCGCGCCTGTGAATAGGCGCTGCAGTGCAGCCTGAGCAATACAGCGGGACCCAGTCTTTTAAACTCAGCCTCTTTATTTTTGGCCACAAAAAACATTTATGTTTAAACAAAACACGTGATATACACATCATAACTTTTATCTTCAACTTACTCGCCTTTCACAACAAAAACTTCTATCAGGCAATCATTTACTGGCTTAAAATGCCTATAGCGCACACTGTCTCCTATAGGAATCAAACTGCAACTGCAGTGTTTATCCAAAAAGGTACTGATAGGTCACTGTAGTGGGTGCAATTTGTCTTTTTCAGGGTTTTTTTCCTTCATATTTTTACATGCCCGTGGCCTAATTAAATGCAACCAAACTATCTACACGTCAGGCCAACTGAGCATTCAGAGCTGTCCCTTTTTTCAGTAACTTGTATTTTCATGTCACAAACTTCCAGATCCAAAGATACTTTTTGCTCAAAAACAAAGCAGAGAGAACACTCTCTGACGGCGTCACAGCAACACACCTTGAAGTTCTCTCCGAATCACTGTGTCTATCGCCGGGTGCAGTGGCGTGCGCCTATAATCCAAGCGTCTGGGAGGCTGAGGCTGGCGGATCGTTTGAGCTCAGGGGTTCTGGGCTGCATCGGACTATGCCGATCGGGTGTCCGCGCTAAGTTCGGTATCGATATGGTGCTCCTGGGGGAGCCCGGGACCACCAGGTCGCCTAAGGAGGGGTGCACCGGCCCAGGTCGGAAACGGAGCAGGTCAAAGCCCCCGTGCCGATCAGTAGTGGGATCGCGCCTGTGAATAGGCGCTGCAGTGCAGCCTGAGCAATACAGCGGGACCCAGTCTTTTAAACTCAGCCTCTTTATTTTTGGCCACAAAAAACATTTATGTTTAAACAAAACACGTGATATACACATCATAACTTTTATCTTCAACTTACTCGCCTTTCACAACAAAAACTTCTATCAGGCAATCATTTACTGGCTTAAAATGCCTATAGCGCACACTGTCTCCTATAGGAATCAAACTGCAACTGCAGTGTTTATCCAAAAAGGTACTGATAGGTCACTGTAGTGGGTGCAATTTGTCTTTTTCAGGGGTTTTTTCCTTCATATTTTTACATGCCCGTGGCCTAATTAAATGCAACCAAACTATCTACACGTCAGGCCAACTGAGCATTCAGAGCTGTCCCTTTTTTCAGTAACTTGTATTTTCATGTCACAAACTTCCAGATCCAAAGATACTTTTTGCTCAAAAACAAAGCAGAGAGAACACTCTCTGACGGCGTCACAGCAACACACCTTGAAGTTCTCTCCGAATCACTGTGTCTATCGCCGGGTGCAGTGGCGTGCGCCTATAATCCAAGCGTCTGGGAGGCTGAGGCTGGCGGATCGTTTGAGCTCAGGGGTTCTGGGCTGCATCGGACTATGCCGATCGGGTGTCCGCGCTAAGTTCGGTATCGATATGGTGCTCCTGGGGGAGCCCGGGACCACCAGGTCGCCTAAGGAGGGGTGCACCGGCCCAGGTCGGAAACGGAGCAGGTCAAAGCCCCCGTGCCGATCAGTAGTGGGATCGCGCCTGTGAATAGGCGCTGCAGTGCAGCCTGAGCAATACAGCGGGACCCAGTCTTTTAAACTCAGCCTCTTTATTTTTGGCCACAAAAAACATTTATGTTTAAACAAAACACGTGATATACACATCATAACTTTTATCTTCAACTTACTCGCCTTTCACAACAAAAACTTCTATCAGGCAATCATTTACTGGCTTAAAATGCCTATAGCGCACACTGTCTCCTATAGGAATCAAACTGCAACTGCAGTGTTTATCCAAAAAGGTACTGATAGGTCACTGTAGTGGGTGCAATTTGTCTTTTTCAGGGGTTTTTTCCTTCATATTTTTACATGCCCGTGGCCTAATTAAATGCAACCAAACTATCTACACGTCAGGCCAACTGAGCATTCAGAGCTGTCCCTTTTTTCAGTAACTTGTATTTTCATGTCACAAACTTCCAGATCCAAAGATACTTTTTGCTCAAAAACAAAGCAGAGAGAACACTCTCTGACGGCGTCACAGCAACACACCTTGAAGTTCTCTCCGAATCACTGTGTCTATCGCCGGGTGCAGTGGCGTGCGCCTATAATCCAAGCGTCTTGGGAGGCTGAGGCTGGCGGATCGTTTGAGCTCAGGGGTTCTGGGCTGCATCGGACTATGCCGATCGGGTGTCCGCGCTAAGTTCGGTATCGATATGGTGCTCCTGGGGGAGCCCGGGACCACCAGGTCGCCTAAGGAGGGGTGCACCGGCCCAGGTTGGAAACGGAGCAGGTCAAAGCCCCCGTGCCGATCAGTAGTGGGATCACGCCTGTGAATAGGCGCTGCAGTGCAGCCTGAGCAATACAGCGGGACTCAGCCTCTTTATTTTTGGCCACAAAAAACATTTATGTTTAAACAAAACACGTGATATACACATCATAACTTTTATCTTCAACTTACTCGCCTTTCACAACAAAAACTTCTATCAGGCAATCATTTACTGGCTTAAAATGCCTATAGCGCACACTGTCTCCTATAGGAATCAAACTGCAACTGCAGTGTTTATCCAAAAAGGTACTGATAGGTCACGGTAGTGGGTGCAATTTGTCTTTTTCAGGGGTTTTTTCCTTCATATTTTTACATGCCCGTGGCCTAATTAAATGCAACCAAACTATCTACACGTCAGGCCAACTGAGCATTCAGAGCTGTCCCTTTTTTCAGTAACTTGTATTTTCATGTCACAAACTTCCAGATCCAAAGATACTTTTTGCTCAAAAACAAAGCAGAGAGAACACTCTCTGACGGCGTCACAGCAACACACCTTGAAGTTCTCTCCGAATCACTGTGTCTATCGCCGGGTGCAGTGGCGTGCGCCTATAATCCAAGCGTCTGGGAGGCTGAGGCTGGCGGATCGTTTGAGCTCAGGGGTTCTGGGCTGCATCGGACTATGCCGATCGGGTGTCCGCGCTAAGTTCGGTATCGATATGGTGCTCCTGGGGGAGCCCGGGACCACCAGGTCGCCTAAGGAGGGGTGCACCGGCCCAGGTCGGAAACGGAGCAGGTCAAAGCCCCCGTGCCGATCAGTAGTGGGATCGCGCCTGTGAATAGGCGCTGCAGTGCAGCCTGAGCAATACAGCGGGACCCAGTCTTTTAAACTCAGCCTCTTTATTTTTGGCCACAAAAAACATTTATGTTTAAACAAAACACGTGATATACACATCATAACTTTTATCTTCAACTTACTCGCCTTTCACAACAAAAACTACTATCAGGCAATCATTTACTGGCTTAAAATGCCTATAGCGCACACTGTCTCCTATAGGAATCAAACTGCAACTGCAGTGTTTATCCAAAAAGGTACTGATAGGTCACTGTAGTGGGTGCAATTTGTCTTTTTCATGGGTTTTTTCCTTCATATTTTTACATGCCCGTGGCCTAATTAAATGCAACCAAACTATCTACACGTCAGGCCAACTGAGCATTCAGAGCTGTCCCTTTTTTCAGTAACTTGTATTTTCATGTCACAAACTTCCAGATCCAAAGATACTTTTTGCTCAAAAACAAAGCAGAGAGAACACTCTCTGACGGCGTCACAGCAACACACCTTGAAGTTCTCTCCGAATCACTGTGTCTATCGCCGGGTGCAGTGGCGTGCGCCTATAATCCAAGCGTCTGGGAGGCTGAGGCTGGCGGATCGTTTGAGCTCAGGGGTTCTGGGCTGCATCGGACTATGCCGATCGGGTGTCCGCGCTAAGTTCGGTATCGATATGGTGCTCCTGGGGGAGCCCGGGACCACCGGGTCGCCTAAGGAGGGGTGCACCGGCCCAGGTCGGAAACGGAGCAGGTCAAAGCCCCCGTGCCGATCAGTAGTGGCATCGCGCCTGTGAATAGGCGCTGCAGTGCAGCCTGAGCAATACAGCGGGACCCAGTCTTTTAAACTCAGCCTCTTTATTTTTGGCCACAAAAAACATTTATGTTTAAACAAAACACGTGATATACACATCATAACTTTTATCTTCAACTTACTCGCCTTTCACAACAAAAACTACTATCAGGCAATCATTTACTGGCTTAAAATGCCTATAGCGCACACTGTCTCCTATAGGAATCAAACTGCAACTGCAGTGTTTATCCAAAAAGGTACTGATAGGTCACTGTAGTGGGTGCAATTTGTCTTTTTCAGGGGTTTTTTCCTTCATATTTTTACATGCCCGTGGCCTAATTAAATGCAACCAAACTATCTACACGTCAGGCCAACTGAGCATTCAGAGCTGTCCCTTTTTTCAGTAACTTGTATTTTCATGTCACAAACTTCCAGATCCAAAGATACTTTTTGCTCAAAAACAAAGCAGAGAGAACACTCTCTGACGGCGTCACAGCAACACACCTTGAAGTTCTCTCCGAATCACTGTGTCTATCGCCGGGTGCAGTGGCGTGCGCCTATAATCCAAGCGTCTTGGGAGGCTGAGGCTGGCGGATCGTTTGAGCTCAGGGGTTCTGGGCTGCATCGGACTATGCCGATCGGGTGTCCGCGCTAAGTTCGGTATCGATATGGTGCTCCTGGGGGAGCCCGGGACCACCAGGTCGCCTAAGGAGGGGTGCACCGGCCCAGGTTGGAAACGGAGCAGGTCAAAGCCCCCGTGCCGATCAGTAGTGGGATCACGCCTGTGAATAGGCGCTGCAGTGCAGCCTGAGCAATACAGCGGGACTCAGCCTCTTTATTTTTGGCCACAAAAAACATTTATGTTTAAACAAAACACGTGATATACACATCATAACTTTTATCTTCAACTTACTCGCCTTTCACAACAAAAACTTCTATCAGGCAATCATTTACTGGCTTAAAATGCCTATAGCGCACACTGTCTCCTATAGGAATCAAACTGCAACTGCAGTGTTTATCCAAAAAGGTACTGATAGGTCACGGTAGTGGGTGCAATTTGTCTTTTTCAGGGGTTTTTTCCTTCATATTTTTACATGCCCGTGGCCTAATTAAATGCAACCAAACTATCTACACGTCAGGCCAACTGAGCATTCAGAGCTGTCCCTTTTTTCAGTAACTTGTATTTTCATGTCACAAACTTCCAGATCCAAAGATACTTTTTGCTCAAAAACAAAGCAGAGAGAACACTCTCTGACGGCGTCACAGCAACACACCTTGAAGTTCTCTCCGAATCACTGTGTCTATCGCCGGGTGCAGTGGCGTGCGCCTATAATCCAAGCGTCTGGGAGGCTGAGGCTGGCGGATCGTTTGAGCTCAGGGGTTCTGGGCTGCATCGGACTATGCCGATCGGGTGTCCGCGCTAAGTTCGGTATCGATATGGTGCTCCTGGGGGAGCCCGGGACCACCAGGTCGCCTAAGGAGGGGTGCACCGGCCCAGGTCGGAAACGGAGCAGGTCAAAGCCCCCGTGCCGATCAGTAGTGGGATCGCGCCTGTGAATAGGCGCTGCAGTGCAGCCTGAGCAATACAGCGGGACCCAGTCTTTTAAACTCAGCCTCTTTATTTTTGGCCACAAAAAACATTTATGTTTAAACAAAACACGTGATATACACATCATAACTTTTATCTTCAACTTACTCGCCTTTCACAACAAAAACTACTATCAGGCAATCATTTACTGGCTTAAAATGCCTATAGCGCACACTGTCTCCTATAGGAATCAAACTGCAACTGCAGTGTTTATCCAAAAAGGTACTGATAGGTCACTGTAGTGGGTGCAATTTGTCTTTTTCATGGGTTTTTTCCTTCATATTTTTACATGCCCGTGGCCTAATTAAATGCAACCAAACTATCTACACGTCAGGCCAACTGAGCATTCAGAGCTGTCCCTTTTTTCAGTAACTTGTATTTTCATGTCACAAACTTCCAGATCCAAAGATACTTTTTGCTCAAAAACAAAGCAGAGAGAACACTCTCTGACGGCGTCACAGCAACACACCTTGAAGTTCTCTCCGAATCACTGTGTCTATCGCCGGGTGCAGTGGCGTGCGCCTATAATCCAAGCGTCTGGGAGGCTGAGGCTGGCGGATCGTTTGAGCTCAGGGGTTCTGGGCTGCATCGGACTATGCCGATCGGGTGTCCGCGCTAAGTTCGGTATCGATATGGTGCTCCTGGGGGAGCCCGGGACCACCGGGTCGCCTAAGGAGGGGTGCACCGGCCCAGGTCGGAAACGGAGCAGGTCAAAGCCCCCGTGCCGATCAGTAGTGGCATCGCGCCTGTGAATAGGCGCTGCAGTGCAGCCTGAGCAATACAGCGGGACCCAGTCTTTTAAACTCAGCCTCTTTATTTTTGGCCACAAAAAACATTTATGTTTAAACAAAACACGTGATATACACATCATAACTTTTATCTTCAACTTACTCGCCTTTCACAACAAAAACTACTATCAGGCAATCATTTACTGGCTTAAAATGCCTATAGCGCACACTGTCTCCTATAGGAATCAAACTGCAACTGCAGTGTTTATCCAAAAAGGTACTGATAGGTCACTGTAGTGGGTGCAATTTGTCTTTTTCAGGGGTTTTTTCCTTCATATTTTTACATGCCCGTGGCCTAATTAAATGCAACCAAACTATCTACACGTCAGGCCAACTGAGCATTCAGAGCTGTCCCTTTTTTCAGTAACTTGTATTTTCATGTCACAAACTTCCAGATCCAAAGATACTTTTTGCTCAAAAACAAAGCAGAGAGAACACTCTCTGACGGCGTCACAGCAACACACCTTGAAGTTCTCTCCGAATCACTGTGTCTATCGCCGGGTGCAGTGGCGTGCGCCTATAATCCAAGCGTCTGGGAGGCTGAGGCTGGCGGATCGTTTGAGCTCAGGGGTTCTGGGCTGCATCGGACTATGCCGATCGGGTGTCCGCGCTAAGTTCGGTATCGATATGGTGCTCCTGGGGGAGCCCGGGACCACCGGGTCGCCTAAGGAGGGGTGCACCGGCCCAGGTCGGAAACGGAGCAGGTCAAAGCCCCCGTGCCGATCAGTAGTGGCATCGCGCCTGTGAATAGGCGCTGCAGTGCAGCCTGAGCAATACAGCGGGACCCAGTCTTTTAAACTCAGCCTCTTTATTTTTGGCCACAAAAAACATTTATGTTTAAACAAAACACGTGATATACACATCATAACTTTTATCTTCAACTTACTCGCCTTTCACAACAAAAACTACTATCAGGCAATCATTTACTGGCTTAAAATGCCTATAGCGCACACTGTCTCCTATAGGAATCAAACTGCAACTGCAGTGTTTATCCAAAAAGGTACTGATAGGTCACTGTAGTGGGTGCAATTTGTCTTTTTCAGGGGTTTTTTCCTTCATATTTTTACATGCCCGTGGCCTAATTAAATGCAACCAAACTATCTACACGTCAGGCCAACTGAGCATTCAGAGCTGTCCCTTTTTTCAGTAACTTGTATTTTCATGTCACAAACTTCCAGATCCAAAGATACTTTTTGCTCAAAAACAAAGCAGAGAGAACACTCTCTGACGGCGTCACAGCAACACACCTTGAAGTTCTCTCCGAATCACTGTGTCTATCGCCGGGTGCAGTGGCGTGCGCCTATAATCCAAGCGTCTGGGAGGCTGAGGCTGGCGGATCGTTTGAGCTCAGGGGTTCTGGGCTGCATCGGACTATGCCGATCGGGTGTCCGCGCTAAGTTCGGTATCGATATGGTGCTCCTGGGGGAGCCCGGGACCACCAGGTCGCCTAAGGAGGGGTGCACCGGCCCAGGTCGGAAACAGAGCAGGTCAAAGCCCCCGTGCCGATCAGTAGTGGGATCGCGCCTGTGAATAGGCGCTGCAGTGCAGCCTGAGCAATACAGCGGGACCCAGTCTTTTAAACTCAGCCTCTTTATTTTTGGCCACAAAAAACATTTATGTTTAAACAAAACACGTGATATACACATCATAACTTTTATCTTCAACTTACTCGCCTTTCACAACAAAAACTTCTATCAGGCAATCATTTACTGGCTTAAAATGCCTATAGCGCACACTGTCTCCTATAGGAATCAAACTGCAACTGCAGTGTTTATCCAAAAAGGTACTGATAGGTCACTGTAGTGGGTGCAATTTGTCTTTTTCAGGGGTTTTTTCCTTCATATTTTTACATGCCCGTGGCCTAATTAAATGCAACCAAACTATCTACACGTCAGGCCAACTGAGCATTCAGAGCTGTCCCTTTTTTCAGTAACTTGTATTTTCATGTCACAAACTTCCAGATCCAAAGATACTTTTTGCTCAAAAACAAAGCAGAGAGAACACTCTCTGACGGCGTCACAGCAACACACCTTGAAGTTCTCTCCGAATCACTGTGTCTATCGCCGGGTGCAGTGGCGTGCGCCTATAATCCAAGCGTCTGGGAGGCTGAGGCTGGCGGATCGTTTGAGCTCAGGGGTTCTGGGCTGCATCGGACTATGCCGATCGGGTGTCCGCGCTAAGTTCGGTATCGATATGGTGCTCCTGGGGGAGCCCGGGACCACCAGGTCGCCTAAGGAGGGGTGCACCGGCCCAGGTCGGAAACGGAGCAGGTCAAAGCCCCCGTGCCGATCAGTAGTGGGATCGCGCCTGTGAATAGGTGCTGCAGTGCAGCCTGAGCAATACAGCGGGACCCAGTCTTTTAAACTCAGCCTCTTTATTTTTGGCCACAAAAAACATTTATGTTTAAACAAAACACGTGATATACACATCATAACTTATCTTCAACTTACTCAACTTTCCCAACAAAAACTTCTATCAGGCAATCATTTACTGGCTTAAAATGCCTATAGCGCACACTGTCTCCTATAGGAATCAAACTGCAACTGCAGTGTTTATCCAAAAAGGTACTGATAGGTCACTGTAGTGGGTGCAATTTGTGTTTTTCAGGGGTTTTTTCCTTCATATTTTTACATGCCCGTGGCCTAATTAAATGCAACCAAACTATGTACACGTCAGGCCAACTGAGCATTCAGAGCTGTCCCTTTTTTCAGTAACTTGTATTTTCATGTCACAAACTTCCAGATGCAAAGATACTTTTTGCTCAAAAACAAAGCAGAGAGAACACTCTCTGACGGCGTCACAGCAACACACCTTGAAGTTCTCTCCGAATCACTGTGTCTATCGCCGGGTGCAGTGGCGTGCGCCTATAATCCAAGCGTCTGGGAGGCTGAGGCTGGCGGATCGTTTGAGCTCAGGGGTTCTGGGCTGCATCGGACTATGCCGATCGGGTGTCCGCGCTAAGTTCGGTATTGATATGGTGCTCCTGGGGGAGCCCGGGACCACCAGGTCGCCTAAGGAGGGGTGCACCGGCCCAGGTCGGAAGCGGAGCAGGTCAAAGCCCCCGTGCCGATCAGTAGTGGGATCGCGCCTGTGAATAGGCGCTGCAGTGCAGCCTGAGCAATACAGCGGGACCCAGTCTTTTAAACTCAGCCTCTTTATTTTTGGCCACAAAAAACATTTATGTTTAAACAAAACATGTGATATACACATCATAACTTTTATCTTCAACTTACTCTCCTTTCACAACAAAAACTTCTATCAGGCAATCATTTACTGGCTTAAAATGCCTATAGCGCACACTGTCTCCTATAGGAATCAAACTGCAACTGCAGTGTTTATCCAAAAAGGTACTGATAGGTCACTGTAGTGGGTGCAATTTGTCTTTTTCAGGGTTTTTTTCCTTCATATTTTTACATGCCCGTGGCCTAATTAAATGCAACCAAACTATCTACACGTCAGGCCAACTGAGCATTCAGAGCTGTCCCTTTTTTCAGTAACTTGTATTTTCATGTCACAAACTTCCAGATGCAAAGATACTTTTTGCTCAAAAACAAAGCAGAGAGAACACTCTCTGACGGCGTCACAGCAACACACCTTGAAGTTCTCTCCGAATCACTGTGTCTATCGCCGGGTGCAGTGGCGTGCGCCTATAATCCAAGCGTCTGGGAGGCTGAGGCTGGCGGATCGTTTGAGCTCAGGGGTTCTGGGCTGCATCGGACTATGCCGATCGGGTGTCCGCGCTAAGTTCGGTATCGATATGGTGCTCCTGGGGGAGCCCGGGACCACCAGGTCGCCTAAGGAGGGGTGCACCGTCCCAGGTCGGAAACGGAGCAGGTCAAAGCCCCCGTGCCGATCAGTAGTGGGATCGCGCCTGTGAATAGGCGCTGCAGTGCAGCCTGAGCAATACAGCGGGACCCAGTCTTTTAAACTCAGCCTCTTTATTTTTGGCCACAAAAAACATTTATGTTTAAACAAAACACGTGATATACACATCATAACTTTTATCTTCAACTTACTCGCCTTTCACAACAAAAACTTCTATCAGGCAATCATTTACTGGCTTAAAATGCCTATAGCGCACACTGTCTCCTATAGGAATCAAACTGCAACTGCAGTGTTTATCCAAAAAGGTACTGATAGGTCACTGTAGTGGGTGCAATTTGTGTTTTTCAGGGGTTTTTTCCTTCATATTTTTACATGCCCGTGGCCTAATTAAATGCAACCAAACTATGTACACGTCAGGCCAACTGAGCATTCAGAGCTGTCCCTTTTTTCAGTAACTTGTATTTTCATGTCACAAACTTCCAGATGCAAAGATACTTTTTGCTCAAAAACAAAGCAGAGAGAACACTCTCTGACGGCGTCACAGCAACACACCTTGAAGTTCTCTCCGAATCACTGTGTCTATCGCCGGGTGCAGTGGCGTGCGCCTATAATCCAAGCGTCTGGGAGGCTGAGGCTGGCGGATCGTTTGAGCTCAGGGGTTCTGGGCTGCATCGGACTATGCCGATCGGGTGTCCGCGCTAAGTTCGGTATCGATATGGTGCTCCTGGGGGAGCCCGGGACCACCAGGTCGCCTAAGGAGGGGTGCACCGGCCCAGGTCGGAAGCGGAGCAGGTCAAAGCCCCCGTGCCGATCAGTAGTGGGATCGCGCCTGTGAATAGGCGCTGCAGTGCAGCCTGAGCAATACAGCGGGACCCAGTCTTTTAAACTCAGCCTCTTTATTTTTGGCCACAAAAAACATTTATGTTTAAACAAAACATGTGATATACACATCATAACTTTTATCTTCAACTTACTCTCCTTTCACAACAAAAACTTCTATCAGGCAATCATTTACTGGCTTAAAATGCCTATAGCGCACACTGTCTCCTATAGGAATCAAACTGCAACTGCAGTGTTTATCCAAAAAGGTACTGATAGGTCACTGTAGTGGGTGCAATTTGTCTTTTTCAGGGTTTTTTTCCTTCATATTTTTACATGCCCGTGGCCTAATTAAATGCAACCAAACTATCTACACGTCAGGCCAACTGAGCATTCAGAGCTGTCCCTTTTTTCAGTAACTTGTATTTTCATGTCACAAACTTCCAGATGCAAAGATACTTTTTGCTCAAAAACAAAGCAGAGAGAACACTCTCTGACGGCGTCACAGCAACACACCTTGAAGTTCTCTCCGAATCACTGTGTCTATCGCCGGGTGCAGTGGCGTGCGCCTATAATCCAAGCGTCTGGGAGGCTGAGGCTGGCGGATCGTTTGAGCTCAGGGGTTCTGGGCTGCATCGGACTATGCCGATCGGGTGTCCGCGCTAAGTTCGGTATCGATATGGTGCTCCTGGGGGAGCCCGGGACCACCAGGTCGCCTAAGGAGGGGTGCACCGGCCCAGGTCGGAAACGGAGCAGGTCAAAGCCCCCGTGCCGATCAGTAGTGGGATCGCGCCTGTGAATAGGCGCTGCAGTGCAGCCTGAGCAATACAGCGGGACCCAGTCTTTTAAACTCAGCCTCTTTATTTTTGGCCACAAAAAACATTTATGTTTAAACAAAACACGTGATATACACATCATAACTTTTATCTTCAACTTACTCGCCTTTCACAACAAAAACTTCTATCAGGCAATCATTTACTGGCTTAAAATGCCTATAGCGCACACTGTCTCCTATAGGAATCAAACTGCAACTGCAGTGTTTATCCAAAAAGGTACTGATAGGTCACTGTAGTGGGTGCAATTTGTGTTTTTCAGGGGTTTTTTCCTTCATATTTTTACATGCCCGTGGCCTAATTAAATGCAACCAAACTATGTACACGTCAGGCCAACTGAGCATTCAGAGCTGTCCCTTTTTTCAGTAACTTGTATTTTCATGTCACAAACTTCCAGATGCAAAGATACTTTTTGCTCAAAAACAAAGCAGAGAGAACACTCTCTGACGGCGTCACAGCAACACACCTTGAAGTTCTCTCCGAATCACTGTGTCTATCGCCGGGTGCAGTGGCGTGCGCCTATAATCCAAGCGTCTGGGAGGCTGAGGCTGGTGGATCGTTTGAGCTCAGGGGTTCTGGGCTGCATCGGACTATGCCGATCGGGTGTCCGCGCTAAGTTCGGTATCGATATGGTGCTCCTGGGGGAGCCCGGGACCACCAGGTCGCCTAAGGAGGGGTGCACCGGCCCAGGTCGGAAGCGGAGCAGGTCAAAGCCCCCGTGCCGATCAGTAGTGGGATCGTGCCTGTGAATAGGCGCTGCAGTGCAGCCTGAGCAATACAGCGGGACCCAGTCTTTTAAACTCAGCCTCTTTATTTTTGGCCACAAAAAACATTTATGTTTAAACAAAACACGTGATATACACATCATAACTTATCTTCAACTTACTCAACTTTCCCAACAAAAACTTCTATCAGGCAATCATTTACTGGCTTAAAATGCCTATAGCGCACACTGTCTCCTATAGGAATCAAACTGCAACTGCAGTGTTTATCCAAAAAGGTACTGATAGGTCACTGTAGTGGGTGCAATTTGTGTTTTTCAGGGGTTTTTTCCTTCATATTTTTACATGCCCGTGGCCTAATTAAATGCAACCAAACTATGTACACGTCAGGCCAACTGAGCATTCAGAGCTGTCCCTTTTTTCAGTAACTTGTATTTTCATGTCACAAACTTCCAGATGCAAAGATACTTTTTGCTCAAAAACAAAGCAGAGAGAACACTCTCTGACGGCGTCACAGCAACACACCTTGAAGTTCTCTCCGAATCACTGTGTCTATCGCCGGGTGCAGTGGCGTGCGCCTATAATCCAAGCGTCTGGGAGGCTGAGGCTGGCGGATCGTTTGAGCTCAGGGGTTCTGGGCTGCATCGGACTATGCCGATCGGGTGTCCGCGCTAAGTTCGGTATCGATATGGTGCTCCTGGGGGAGCCTGGGACCACCAGGTCGCCTAAGGAGGGGTGCACCGGCCCAGGTCGGAGGCGGAGCAGGTCAAAGCCCCCGTGCCGATCAGTAGTGGGATCGCGCCTGTGAATAGGCGCTGCAGTGCAGCCTGAGCAATACAGCGGGACCCAGTCTTTTAAACTCAGCCTCTTTATTTTTGGCCACAAAAAACATTTATGTTTAAACAACACGTGATATACACATCATAACTTTTATCTTCAACTTACTCGCCTTTCACAACAAAAACTTCTATCAGGCAATCATTTACTGGCTTAAAATGCCTATAGCGCACACTGTCTCCTATAGGAATCAAACTGCAACTGCAGTGTTTATCCAAAAAGGTACTGATAGGTCACTGTAGTGGGTGCAATTTGTCTTTTTCAGGGTTTTTTTCCTTCATATTTTTACATGCCCGTGGCCTAATTAAATGCAACCAAACTATCTACACGTCAGGCCAACTGAGCATTCAGAGCTGTCCCTTTTTTCAGTAACTTGTATTTTCATGTCACAAACTTCCAGATGCAAAGATACTTTTTGCTCAAAAACAAAGCAGAGAGAACACTCTCTGACGGCGTCACAGCAACACACCTTGAAGTTCTCTCCGAATCACTGTGTCTATCGCCGGGTGCAGTGGCGTGCGCCTATAATCCAAGCGTCTGAGAGGCTGAGGCTGGCGGATCGTTTGAGCTCAGGGGTTCTGGGCTGCATCGGACTATGCCGATCGGGTGTCCGCGCTAAGTTCGGTATCGATATGGTGCTCCTGGGGGAGCCCGGGACCACCAGGTCGCCTAAGGAGGGGTGCACCGGCCCAGGTCGGAAACGGAGCAGGTCAAAGCCCCCGTGCCGATCAGTAGTGGGATCGCGCCTGTGAATAGGCGCTGCAGTGCAGCCTGAGCAATACAGCGGGACCCAGTCTTTTAAACTCAGCCTCTTTATTTTTGGCCACAAAAAACATTTATGTTTAAACAAAACACGTGATATACACATCATAACTTATCTTCAACTTACTCAACTTTCCCAACAAAAACTTCTATCAGGCAATCATTTACTGGCTTAAAATGCCTATAGCGCACACTGTCTCCTATAGGAATCAAACTGCAACTGCAGTGTTTATCCAAAAAGGTACTGATAGGTCACTGTAGTGGGTGCAATTTGTCTTTTTCTGGGGTTTTTTCCTTCATATTTTTACATGCCCGTGGCCTAATGAAATGCAACCAAACTATCTACACGTCAGGCCAACTGAGCATTCAGAGCTGTCCCTTTTTTCAGTAACTTGTATTTTCATGTCACAAACTTCCAGATCCAAAGATACTTTTTGCTCAAAAACAAAGCAGAGAGAACACTCTCTGACGGCGTCACAGCAACACACCTTGAAGTTCTCTCCGAATCACTGTGTCTATCGCTGGGTGCAGTGGCGTGCGCCTATAATCCAAGCGTCTGGGAGGCTGAGGCTGGCGGATCGTTTGAGCTCAGGGGTTCTGGGCTGCATCGGACTATGCCGATCGGGTGTCCGCGCTAAGTTCGGTATCGATATGGTGCTCCTGGGGGAGCCCGGGACCACCAGGCCGCCTAAGGAGGGGTGCACCGGCCCAGGTCGGAAACGGAGCAGGTCAAAGCCCCCGTGCCGATCAGTAGTGGGATCGCGCCTGTGAATAGGCGCTGCAGTGCAGCCTGAGCAATACAGCGGGACCCAGTCTTTTAAACTCAGCCTCTTTATTTTTGGCCACAAAAAACATTTATGTTTAAACAAAACACGTGATATACACATCATAACTTTTATCTTCAACTTACTCGCCTTTCACAACAAAAACTTCTATCAGGCAATCATTTACTGGCTTAAAATGCCTATAGCGCACACTGTCTCCTATAGGAATCAAACTGCAACTGCAGTGTTTATCCAAAAAGGTACTGATAGGTCACTGTAGTGGGTGCAATTTGTCTTTTTCAGGGTTTTTTTCCTTCATATTTTTACATGCCCGTGGCCTAATGAAATGCAACCAAACTATCTACACGTCAGGCCAACTGAGCATTCAGAGCTGTCCCTTTTTTCAGTAACTTGTATTTTCATGTCACAAACTTCCAGATCCAAAGATACTTTTTGCTCAAAAACAAAGCAGAGAGAACACTCTCTGACGGCGTCACAGCAACACACCTTGAAGTTCTCTCCGAATCACTGTGTCTATCGCCGGGTGCAGTGGCGTGCGCCTATAATCCAAGCGTCTGGGAGGCTGAGGCTGGCGGATCGTTTGAGCTCAGGGGTTCTGGGCTGCATCGGACTATGCCGATCGGGTGTCCGCGCTAAGTTCGGTATCGATATGGTGCTCCTGGGGGAGCCCGGGACCACCAGGTCGCCTAAGGAGGGGTGCACCGGCCCAGGTCGGAAACGGAGCAGGTCAAAGCCCCCGTGCCGATCAGTAGTGGGATCGCGCCTGTGAATAGGCGCTGCAGTGCAGCCTGAGCAATACAGCGGGACCCAGTCTTTTAAACTCAGCCTCTTTATTTTTGGCCACAAAAAACATTTATGTTTAAACAAAACACGTGATATACACATCATAACTTTTATCTTCAACTTACTCGCCTTTCACAACAAAAACTTCTATCAGGCAATCATTTACTGGCTTAAAATGCCTATAGCGCACACTGTCTCCTATAGGAATCAAACTGCAACTGCAGTGTTTATCCAAAAAGGTACTGATAGGTCACTGTAGTGGGTGCAATTTGTCTTTTTCAGGGTTTTTTTCCTTCATATTTTTACATGCCCGTGGCCTAATGAAATGCAACCAAACTATCTACACGTCAGGCCAACTGAGCATTCAGAGCTGTCCCTTTTTTCAGTAACTTGTATTTTCATGTCACAAACTTCCAGATCCAAAGATACTTTTTGCTCAAAAACAAAGCAGAGAGAACACTCTCTGACGGCGTCACAGCAACACACCTTGAAGTTCTCTCCGAATCACTGTGTCTATCGCCGGGTGCAGTGGCGTGCGCCTATAATCCAAGCGTCTTGGGAGGCTGAGGCTGGCGGATCGTTTGAGCTCAGGGGTTCTGGGCTGCATCGGACTATGCCGATCGGGTGTCCGCGCTAAGTTCGGTATCGATATGGTGCTCCTGGGGGAGCCCGGGACCACCAGGTCGCCTAAGGAGGGGTGCACCGGCCCAGGTCGGAAACGGAGCAGGTCAAAGCCCCCGTGCCGATCAGTAGTGGGATCACGCCTGTGAATAGGCGCTGCAGTGCAGCCTGAGCAATACAGCGGGACTCAGCCTCTTTATTTTTGGCCACAAAAAACATTTATGTTTAAACAAAACACGTGATATACACATCATAACTTTTATCTTCAACTTACTCGCCTTTCACAACAAAAACTTCTATCAGGCAATCATTTACTGGCTTAAAATGCCTATAGCGCACACTGTCTCCTATAGGAATCAAACTGCAACTGCAGTGTTTATCCAAAAAGGTACTGATAGGTCACGGTAGTGGGTGCAATTTGTCTTTTTCAGGGGTTTTTTCCTTCATATTTTTACATGCCCGTGGCCTAATTAAATGCAACCAAACTATCTACACGTCAGGCCAACTGAGCATTCAGAGCTGTCCCTTTTTTCAGTAACTTGTATTTTCATGTCACAAACTTCCAGATCCAAAGATACTTTTTGCTCAAAAACAAAGCAGAGAGAACACTCTCTGACGGCGTCACAGCAACACACCTTGAAGTTCTCTCCGAATCACTGTGTCTATCGCCGGGTGCAGTGGCGTGCGCCTATAATCCAAGCGTCTGGGAGGCTGAGGCTGGCGGATCGTTTGAGCTCAGGGGTTCTGGGCTGCATCGGACTATGCCGATCGGGTGTCCGCGCTAAGTTCGGTATCGATATGGTGCTCCTGGGGGAGCCCGGGACCACCAGGTCGCCTAAGGAGGGGTGCACCGGCCCAGGTCGGAAACGGAGCAGGTCAAAGCCCCCGTGCCGATCAGTAGTGGGATCGCGCCTGTGAATAGGCGCTGCAGTGCAGCCTGAGCAATACAGCGGGACCCAGTCTTTTAAACTCAGCCTCTTTATTTTTGGCCACAAAAAACATTTATGTTTAAACAAAACACGTGATATACACATCATAACTTTTATCTTCAACTTACTCGCCTTTCACAACAAAAACTACTATCAGGCAATCATTTACTGGCTTAAAATGCCTATAGCGCACACTGTCTCCTATAGGAATCAAACTGCAACTGCAGTGTTTATCCAAAAAGGTACTGATAGGTCACTGTAGTGGGTGCAATTTGTCTTTTTCAGGGGTTTTTTCCTTCATATTTTTACATGCCCGTGGCCTAATTAAATGCAACCAAACTATCTACACGTCAGGCCAACTGAGCATTCAGAGCTGTCCCTTTTTTCAGTAACTTGTATTTTCATGTCACAAACTTCCAGATCCAAAGATACTTTTTGCTCAAAAACAAAGCAGAGAGAACACTCTCTGACGGCGTCACAGCAACACACCTTGAAGTTCTCTCCGAATCACTGTGTCTATCGCCGGGTGCAGTGGCGTGCGCCTATAATCCAAGCGTCTGGGAGGCTGAGGCTGGCGGATCGTTTGAGCTCAGGGGTTCTGGGCTGCATCGGACTATGCCGATCGGGTGTCCGCGCTAAGTTCGGTATCGATATGGTGCTCCTGGGGGAGCCCGGGACCACCAGGTCGCCTAAGGAGGGGTGCACCGGCCCAGGTCGGAAACGGAGCAGGTCAAAGCCCCCGTGCCGATCAGTAGTGGGATCGCGCCTGTGAATAGGCGCTGCAGTGCAGCCTGAGCAATACAGCGGGACCCAGTCTTTTAAACTCAGCCTCTTTATTTTTGGCCACAAAAAACATTTATGTTTAAACAAAACACGTGATATACACATCATAACTTTTATCTTCAACTTACTCGCCTTTCACAACAAAAACTACTATCAGGCAATCATTTACTGGCTTAAAATGCCTATAGCGCACACTGTCTCCTATAGGAATCAAACTGCAACTGCAGTGTTTATCCAAAAAGGTACTGATAGGTCACTGTAGTGGGTGCAATTTGTCTTTTTCAGGGGTTTTTTCCTTCATATTTTTACATGCCCGTGGCCTAATTAAATGCAACCAAACTATCTACACGTCAGGCCAACTGAGCATTCAGAGCTGTCCCTTTTTTCAGTAACTTGTATTTTCATGTCACAAACTTCCAGATGCAAAGATACTTTTTGCTCAAAAACAAAGCAGAGAGAACACTCTCTGACGGCGTCACAGCAACACACCTTGAAGTTCTCTCCGAATCACTGTGTCTATCGCCGGGTGCAGTGGCGTGCGCCTATAATCCAAGCGTCTGGGAGGCTGAGGCTGGCGGATCGTTTGAGCTCAGGGGTTCTGGGCTGCATCGGACTATGCCGATCGGGTGTCCGCGCTAAGTTCGGTATCGATATGGTGCTCCTGGGGGAGCCCGGGACCACCAGGTCGCCTAAGGAGGGGTGCACCGGCCCAGGTCGGAAGCGGAGCAGGTCAAAGCCCCCGTGCCGATCAGTAGTGGGATCGCGCCTGTGAATAGGCGCTGCAGTGCAGCCTGAGCAATACAGCGGGACCCAGTCTTTTAAACTCAGCCTCTTTATTTTTGGCCACAAAAAACATTTATGTTTAAACAAAACACGTGATATACACATCATAACTTTTATCTTCAACTTACTCGCCTTTCACAACAAAAACTTCTATCAGGCAATCATTTACTGGCTTAAAATGCCTATAGCGCACACTGTCTCCTATAGGAATCAAACTGCAACTGCAGTGTTTATCCAAAAAGGTACTGATAGGTCACTGTAGTGGGTGCAATTTGTCTTTTTCAGGGTTTTTTTCCTTCATATTTTTACATGCCCGTGGCCTAATGAAATGCAACCAAACTATCTACACGTCAGGCCAACTGAGCATTCAGAGCTGTCCCTTTTTTCAGTAACTTGTATTTTCATGTCACAAACTTCCAGATGCAAAGATACTTTTTGCTCAAAAACAAAGCAGAGAGAACACTCTCTGACGGCGTCACAGCAACACACCTTGAAGTTCTCTCCGAATCACTGTGTCTATCGCCGGGTGCAGTGGCGTGCGCCTATAATCCAAGCGTCTGGGAGGCTGAGGCTGGCGGATCGTTTGAGCTCAGGGGTTCTGGGCTGCATCGGACTATGCCGATCGGGTCTCCGTGCTAAGTTCGGTATCGATATGGTGCTCCTGGGGGAGCCCGGGACCACCAGGTCGCCTAAGGAGGAGTGCACCGGCCCAGGTCGGAAACAGAGCAGGTCAAAGCCCCCGTGCCGATCAGTAGTGGGATCGCGCCTGTGAATAGGCGCTGCAGTGCAGCCTGAGCAATACAGCGGGACCCAGTCTTTTAAACTCAGCCTCTTTATTTTTGGCCACAAAAAACATTTATGTTTAAACAAAACACGTGATATACACATCATAACTTTTATCTTCAACTTACTCGCCTTTCACAACAAAAACTTCTATCAGGCAATCATTTACTGGCTTAAAATGCCTATAGCGCACACTGTCTCCTATAGGAATCAAACTGCAACTGCAGTGTTTATCCAAAAAGGTACTGATAGGTCACTGTAGTGGGTGCAATTTGTCTTTTTCAGGGGTTTTTTCCTTCATATTTTTACATGCCCGTGGCCTAATTAAATGCAACCAAACTATGTACACGTCAGGCCAACTGAGCATTCAGAGCTGTCCCTTTTTTCAGTAACTTGTATTTTCATGTCACAAACTTCCAGATGCAAAGATACTTTTTGCTCAAAAACAAAGCAGAGAGAACACTCTCTGACGGCGTCACAGCAACACACCTTGAAGTTCTCTCCGAATCACTGTGTCTATCGCCGGGTGCAGTGGCGTGCGCCTATAATCCAAGCGTCTGGGAGGCTGAGGCTGGCGGATCGTTTGAGCTCAGGGGTTCTGGGCTGCATCGGACTATGCCGATCGGGTGTCCGCGCTAAGTTCGGTATCGATATGGTGCTCCTGGGGGAGCCCGGGACCACCAGGTCGCCTAAGGAGGGGTGCACCGGCCCAGGTCGGAAGCGGAGCAGGTCAAAGCCCCCGTGCCGATCAGTAGTGGGATCGCGCCTGTGAATAGGCGCTGCAGTGCAGCCTGAGCAATACAGCGGGACCCAGTCTTTTAAACTCAGCCTCTTTATTTTTGGCCACAAAAAACATTTATGTTTAAACAAAACACGTGATATACACATCATAACTTTTATCTTCAACTTACTCGCCTTTCACAACAAAAACTTCTATCAGGCAATCATTTACTGGCTTAAAATGCCTATAGCGCACACTGTCTCCTATAGGAATCAAACTGCAACTGCAGTGTTTATCCAAAAAGGTACTGATAGGTCACTGTAGTGGGTGCAATTTGTCTTTTTCAGGGTTTTTTTCCTTCATATTTTTACATGCCCGTGGCCTAATGAAATGCAACCAAACTATCTACACGTCAGGCCAACTGAGCATTCAGAGCTGTCCCTTTTTTCAGTAACTTGTATTTTCATGTCACAAACTTCCAGATGCAAAGATACTTTTTGCTCAAAAACAAAGCAGAGAGAACACTCTCTGACGGCGTCACAGCAACACACCTTGAAGTTCTCTCCGAATCACTGTGTCTATCGCCGGGTGCAGTGGCGTGCGCCTATAATCCAAGCGTCTGGGAGGCTGAGGCTGGCGGATCGTTTGAGCTCAGGGGTTCTGGGCTGCATCGGACTATGCCGATCGGGTCTCCGTGCTAAGTTCGGTATCGATATGGTGCTCCTGGGGGAGCCCGGGACCACCAGGTCGCCTAAGGAGGAGTGCACCGGCCCAGGTCGGAAACAGAGCAGGTCAAAGCCCCCGTGCCGATCAGTAGTGGGATCGCGCCTGTGAATAGGCGCTGCAGTGCAGCCTGAGCAATACAGCGGGACCCAGTCTTTTAAACTCAGCCTCTTTATTTTTGGCCACAAAAAACATTTATGTTTAAACAAAACACGTGATATACACATCATAACTTTTATCTTCAACTTACTCGCCTTTCACAACAAAAACTTCTATCAGGCAATCATTTACTGGCTTAAAATGCCTATAGCGCACACTGTCTCCTATAGGAATCAAACTGCAACTGCAGTGTTTATCCAAAAAGGTACTGATAGGTCACTGTAGTGGGTGCAATTTGTGTTTTTCAGGGGTTTTTTCCTTCATATTTTTACATGCCCGTGGCCTAATTAAATGCAACCAAACTATGTACACGTCAGGCCAACTGAGCATTCAGAGCTGTCCCTTTTTTCAGTAACTTGTATTTTCATGTCACAAACTTCCAGATGCAAAGATACTTTTTGCTCAAAAACAAAGCAGAGAGAACACTCTCTGACGGCGTCACAGCAACACACCTTGAAGTTCTCTCCGAATCACTGTGTCTATCGCCGGGTGCAGTGGCGTGTGCCTATAATCCAAGCGTCTGGGAGGCTGAGGCTGGCGGATCGTTTAAGCTCAGGGGTTCTGGGCTGCATCGGACTATGCCGATCGGGTGTCCGCGCTAAGTTCGGTATCGATATGGTGCTCCTGGGGGAGCCCGGGACCACCAGGTCGCCTAAGGAGGGGTGCACCGGCCCAGGTCGGAAGCGGAGCAGGTCAAAGCCCCCGTGCCGATCAGTAGTGGGATCGCGCCTGTGAATAGGCGCTGCAATACAGCGGGACCCAGTCTTTTAAACTCAGCCTCTTTATTTTTGGCCACAAAAAACATTTATGTTTAAACAAAACACGTGATATACACATCATAACTTTTATCTTCAACTTACTCGCCTTTCACAACAAAAACTTCTATCAGGCAATCATTTACTGGCTTAAAATGCCTATAGCGCACACTGTCTCCTATAGGAATCAAACTGCAACTGCAGTGTTTATCCAAAAAGGTACTGATAGGTCACTGTAGTGGGTGCAATTTGTGTTTTTCAGGGGTTTTTTCCTTCATATTTTTACATGCCCGTGGCCTAATTAAATGCAACCAAACTATCTACACGTCAGGCCAACTGAGCATTCAGAGCTGTCCCTTTTTTCAGTAACTTGTATTTTCATGTCACAAACTTCCAGATGCAAAGATACTTTTTGCTCAAAAACAAAGCAGAGAGAACACTCTCTGACGGCGTCACAGCAACACACCTTGAAGTTCTCTCCGAATCACTGTGTCTATCGCCGGGTGCAGTGGCGTGCGCCTATAATCCAAGCGTCTGGGAGGCTGAGGCTGGCGGATCGTTTGAGCTCAGGGGTTCTGGGCTGCATCGGAC
Organism: Alosa pseudoharengus; assembly: GCF_046254945.1. Taxonomy (NCBI): domain Eukaryota; kingdom Metazoa; phylum Chordata; class Actinopteri; order Clupeiformes; family Clupeidae; genus Alosa; species Alosa pseudoharengus. Next base: position 28,392,094 of record NW_027468859.1, on the reverse strand, counting down.
TATGCCGATCGGGTGTCCGCGCTAAGTTCGGTATCGATATGGTGCTCCTGGGGGAGCCCGGGACCACCAGGTCGCCTAAGGAGGGGTGCACCGGCCCAGGTCGGAAACGGAGCAGGTCAAAGCCCCCGTGCCGATCAGTAGTGGGATCGTGCCTGTGAATAGGCGCTGCAGTGCAGCCTGAGCAATACAGCGGGACCCAGTCTTTTAAACTCAGCCTCTTTATTTTTGGCCACAAAAAACATTTATGTTTAAACAAAACACGTGATATACACATCATAACTTTTATCTTCAACTTACTCGCCTTTCACAACAAAAACTTCTATCAGGCAATCATTTACTGGCTTAAAATGCCTATAGCGCACCCTCACTCCTATAGGAATCAAACTGCAACTGCAGTGTTTATCCAAAAAGGTACTGATAGGTCACTGTAGTGGGTGCAATTTGTGTTTTTCAGGGGTTTTTTCCTTCATATTTTTACATGCCCGTGGCCTAATTAAATGCAACCAAACTATGTACACGTCAGGCCAACTGAGCATTCAGAGCTGTCCCTTTTTTCAGTAACTTGTATTTTCATGTCACAAACTTCCAGATGCAAAGATACTTTTTGCTCAAAAACAAAGCAGAGAGAACACTCTCTGACGGCGTCACAGCAACACACCTTGAAGTTCTCTCCGAATCACTGTGTCTATCGCCGGGTGCAGTGGCGTGCGCCTATAATCCAAGCGTCTGGGAGGCTGAGGCTGGCGGATCGTTTGAGCTCAGGGGTTCTGGGCTGCATCGGACTATGCCGATCGGGTGTCCGCGCTAAGTTCGGTATCGATATGGTGCTCCTGGGGGAGCCCGGGACCACCAGGTCGCCTAAGGAGGGGTGCACCGGCCCAGGTCGGAAACGGAGCAGGTCAAAGCCCCCGTGCCGATCAGTAGTGGGATCGCGCCTGTGAATAGGCGCTGCAGTGCAGCCTGAGCAATACAGCGGGACCCAGTCTTTTAAACTCAGCCTCTTTATTTTTGGCCACAAAAAACATTTATGTTTAAACAAAACACGTGATATACACATCATAACTTTTATCTTCAACTTACTCGCCTTTCACAACAAAAACTTCTATCAGGCAATCATTTACTGGCTTAAAATGCCTATAGCGCACACTGTCTCCTATAGGAATCAAACTGCAACTGCAGTGTTTATCCAAAAAGGTACTGATAGGTCACTGTAGTGGGTGCAATTTGTCTTTTTCAGGGTTTTTTTCCTTCATATTTTTACATGCCCGTGGCCTAATTAAATGCAACCAAACTATCTACACGTCAGGCCAACTGAGCATTCAGAGCTGTCCCTTTTTTCAGTAACTTGTATTTTCATGTCACAAACTTCCAGATCCAAAGATACTTTTTGCTCAAAAACAAAGCAGAGAGAACACTCTCTGACGGCGTCACAGCAACACACCTTGAAGTTCTCTCCGAATCACTGTGTCTATCGCCGGGTGCAGTGGCGTGCGCCTATCATCCAAGCGTCTGGGAGGCTGAGGCTGGCGGATCGTTTGAGCTCAGGGGTTCTGGGCTGCATCGGACTATGCCGATCGGGTGTCCGCGCTAAGTTCGGTATCGATATGGTGCTCCTGGTGGAGCCCGGGACCACCAGGTCGCCTAAGGAGGGGTGCACCGGCCCAGGTCGGAAACGGAGCAGGTCAAAGCCCCCGTGCCGATCAGTAGTGGGATCGCGCCTGTGAATAGGCGCTGCAGTGCAGCCTGAGCAATACAGCGGGACCCAGTCTTTTAAACTCAGCCTCTTTATTTTTGGCCACAAAAAACATTTATGTTTAAACAAAACACGTGATATACACATCATAACTTTTATCTTCAACTTACTCGCCTTTCACAACAAAAACTTCTATCAGGCAATCATTTACTGGCTTAAAATGCCTATAGCGCACACTGTCTCCTATAGGAATCAAACTGCAACTGCAGTGTTTATCCAAAAAGGTACTGATAGGTCACTGTAGTGGGTGCAATTTGTCTTTTTCAGGGTTTTTTTCCTTCATATTTTTACATGCCCGTGGCCTAATTAAATGCAACCAAACTATCTACACGTCAGGCCAACTGAGCATTCAGAGCTGTCCCTTTTTTCAGTAACTTGTATTTTCATGTCACAAACTTCCAGATCCAAAGATACTTTTTGCTCAAAAAAAAAGCAGAGAGAACACTCTCTGACGGCGTCACAGCAACACACCTTGAAGTTCTCTCCGAATCACTGTGTCTATCGCCGGGTGCAGTGGCGTGCGCCTATAATCCAAGCGTCTTGGGAGGCTGAGGCTGGCGGATCGTTTGAGCTCAGGGGTTCTGGGCTGCATCGGACTATGCCGATCGGGTGTCCGCGCTAAGTTCGGTATCGATATGGTGCTCCTGGGGGAGCCCGGGACCACCAGGTCGCCTAAGGAGGGGTGCACCGGCCCAGGTCGGAAACGGAGCAGTCAAAGCCCCCGTGCCGATCAGTAGTGGGATCGCGCCTGTGAATAGGCGCTGCAGTGCAGCCTGAGCAATACAGCGGGACCCAGTCTTTTAAACTCAGCCTCTTTATTTTTGGCCACAAAAAACATTTATGTTTAAACAAAACACGTGATATACACATCATAACTTTTACCTTCAACTTACTCGCCTTTCACAACAAAAACTTCTATCAGGCAATCATTTACTGGCTTAAAATGCCTATAGCGCACACTGTCTCCTATAGGAATCAAACTGCAACTGCAGTGTTTATCCAAAAAGGTACTGATAGGTCACTGTAGTGGGTGCAATTTGTCTTTTTCAGGGGTTTTTTCCTTCATATTTTTACATGCCCGTGTCCTAATTAAATGCAACCAAACTATCTACACGTCAGGCCAACTGAGCATTCAGAGCTGTCCCTTTTTTCAGCAACTTGTATTTTCATGTCACAAACTTCCAGATCCAAAGATACTTTTTGCTCAAAAACAAAGCAGAGAGAACACTCTCTGACGGCGTCACAGCAACACACCTTGAAGTTCTCTCCGAATCACTGTGTCTATCGCCGGGTGCAGTGGCGTGCGCCTATAATCCAAGCGTCTGGGAGGCTGAGGCTGGCGGATCGTTTGAGCTCAGGGGTTCTGGGCTGCATCGGACTATGCCGATCGGGTGTCCGCGCTAAGTTCGGTATCGATATGGTGCTCCTGGGGGAGCCCGGGACCACCAGGTCGCCTAAGGAGGGGTGCACCGGCCCAGGTCGGAAACGGAGCAGGTCAAAGCCCCCGTGCCGATCAGTAGTGGGATCGCGCCTGTGAATAGGCGCTGCAGTGCAGCCTGAGCAATACAGCGGGACCCAGTCTTTTAAACTCAGCCTCTTTATTTTTGGCCACAAAAAACATTTATTTTTAAACAAAACACGTGATATACACATCATAACTTTTATCTTCAACTTACTCGCCTTTCACAACAAAAACTTCTATCAGGCAATCATTTACTGGCTTAAAATGCCTATAGCGCACACTGTCTCCTATAGGAATCAAACTGCAACTGCAGTGTTTATCCAAAAAGGTACTGATAGGTCACTGTAGTGGGTGCAATTTGTGTTTTTCAGGGTTTTTTTCCTTCATATTTTTACATGCCCGTGGCCTAATGAAATGCAACCAAACTATCTACCCGTCAGGCCAACTGAGCATTCAGAGCTGTCCCTTTTTTCAGTAACTTGTATTTTCATGTCATAAACTTCCAGATCCAAAGATACTTTTTGCTCAAAAACAAAGCAGAGAGAACACTCTCTGACGGCGTCACAGCAACACACCTTGAAGTTCTCTCCGAATCACTGTGTCTATCGCCGGGTGCAGTGGCGTGCGCCTATCATCCAAGCGTCTGGGAGGCTGAGGCTGGCGGATCGTTTGAGCTCAGGGGTTCTGGGCTGCATCGGACTATGCCGATCGGGTGTCCGCGCTAAGTTCGGTATCGATATGGTGCTCCTGGTGGAGCCCGGGACCACCAGGTCGCCTAAGGAGGGGTGCACCGGCCCAGGTCGGAAACGGAGCAGGTCAAAGCCCCCGTGCCGATCAGTAGTGGGATCGCGCCTGTGAATAGGCGCTGCAGTGCAGCCTGAGCAATACAGCGGGACCCAGTCTTTTAAACTCAGCCTCTTTATTTTTGGCCACAAAAAACATTTATGTTTAAACAAAACACGTGATATACACATCATAACTTTTATCTTCAACTTACTCGCCTTTCACAACAAAAACTTCTATCAGGCAATCATTTACTGGCTTAAAATGCCTATAGCGCACACTGTCTCCTATAGGAATCAAACTGCAACTGCAGTGTTTATCCAAAAAGGTACTGATAGGTCACTGTAGTGGGTGCAATTTGTCTTTTTCAGGGTTTTTTTCCTTCATATTTTTACATGCCCGTGGCCTAATTAAATGCAACCAAACTATCTACACGTCAGGCCAACTGAGCATTCAGAGCTGTCCCTTTTTTCAGTAACTTGTATTTTCATGTCACAAACTTCCAGATCCAAAGATACTTTTTGCTCAAAAAAAAAGCAGAGAGAACACTCTCTGACGGCGTCACAGCAACACACCTTGAAGTTCTCTCCGAATCACTGTGTCTATCGCCGGGTGCAGTGGCGTGCGCCTATAATCCAAGCGTCTTGGGAGGCTGAGGCTGGCGGATCGTTTGAGCTCAGGGGTTCTGGGCTGCATCGGACTATGCCGATCGGGTGTCCGCGCTAAGTTCGGTATCGATATGGTGCTCCTGGGGGAGCCCGGGACCACCAGGTCGCCTAAGGAGGGGTGCACCGGCCCAGGTCGGAAACGGAGCAGGTCAAAGCCCCCGTGCCGATCAGTAGTGGGATCGCGCCTGTGAATAGGCGCTGCAGTGCAGCCTGAGCAATACAGCGGGACCCAGTCTTTTAAACTCAGCCTCTTTATTTTTGGCCACAAAAAACATTTATGTTTAAACAAAACACGTGATATACACATCATAACTTTTACCTTCAACTTACTCGCCTTTCACAACAAAAACTTCTATCAGGCAATCATTTACTGGCTTAAAATGCCTATAGCGCACACTGTCTCCTATAGGAATCAAACTGCAACTGCAGTGTTTATCCAAAAAGGTACTGATAGGTCACTGTAGTGGGTGCAATTTGTCTTTTTCAGGGGTTTTTTCCTTCATATTTTTACATGCCCGTGTCCTAATTAAATGCAACCAAACTATCTACACGTCAGGCCAACTGAGCATTCAGAGCTGTCCCTTTTTTCAGCAACTTGTATTTTCATGTCACAAACTTCCAGATCCAAAGATACTTTTTGCTCAAAAACAAAGCAGAGAGAACACTCTCTGACGGCGTCACAGCAACACACCTTGAAGTTCTCTCCGAATCACTGTGTCTATCGCCGGGTGCAGTGGCGTGCGCCTATAATCCAAGCGTCTGGGAGGCTGAGGCTGGCGGATCGTTTGAGCTCAGGGGTTCTGGGCTGCATCGGACTATGCCGATCGGGTGTCCGCGCTAAGTTCGGTATCGATATGGTGCTCCTGGGGGAGCCCGGGACCACCAGGTCGCCTAAGGAGGGGTGCACCGGCCCAGGTCGGAAACGGAGCAGGTCAAAGCCCCCGTGCCGATCAGTAGTGGGATCGCGCCTGTGAATAGGCGCTGCAGTGCAGCCTGAGCAATACAGCGGGACCCAGTCTTTTAAACTCAGCCTCTTTATTTTTGGCCACAAAAAACATTTATTTTTAAACAAAACACGTGATATACACATCATAACTTTTATCTTCAACTTACTCGCCTTTCACAACAAAAACTTCTATCAGGCAATCATTTACTGGCTTAAAATGCCTATAGCGCACACTGTCTCCTATAGGAATCAAACTGCAACTGCAGTGTTTATCCAAAAAGGTACTGATAGGTCACTGTAGTGGGTGCAATTTGTGTTTTTCAGGGTTTTTTTCCTTCATATTTTTACATGCCCGTGGCCTAATGAAATGCAACCAAACTATCTACCCGTCAGGCCAACTGAGCATTCAGAGCTGTCCCTTTTTTCAGTAACTTGTATTTTCATGTCATAAACTTCCAGATCCAAAGATACTTTTTGCTCAAAAACAAAGCAGAGAGAACACTCTCTGACGGCGTCACAGCAACACACCTTGAAGTTCTCTCCGAATCACTGTGTCTATCGCCGGGTGCAGTGGCGTGCGCCTATCATCCAAGCGTCTGGGAGGCTGAGGCTGGCGGATCGTTTGAGCTCAGGGGTTCTGGGCTGCATCGGACTATGCCGATCGGGTGTCCGCGCTAAGTTCGGTATCGATATGGTGCTCCTGGTGGAGCCCGGGACCACCAGGTCGCCTAAGGAGGGGTGCACCGGCCCAGGTCGGAAACGGAGCAGGTCAAAGCCCCCGTGCCGATCAGTAGTGGGATCGCGCCTGTGAATAGGCGCTGCAGTGCAGCCTGAGCAATACAGCGGGACCCAGTCTTTTAAACTCAGCCTCTTTATTTTTGGCCACAAAAAACATTTATGTTTAAACAAAACACGTGATATACACATCATAACTTTTATCTTCAACTTACTCGCCTTTCACAACAAAAACTTCTATCAGGCAATCATTTACTGGCTTAAAATGCCTATAGCGCACACTGTCTCCTATAGGAATCAAACTGCAACTGCAGTGTTTATCCAAAAAGGTACTGATAGGTCACTGTAGTGGGTGCAATTTGTCTTTTTCAGGGTTTTTTTCCTTCATATTTTTACATGCCCGTGGCCTAATTAAATGCAACCAAACTATCTACACGTCAGGCCAACTGAGCATTCAGAGCTGTCCCTTTTTTCAGTAACTTGTATTTTCATGTCACAAACTTCCAGATCCAAAGATACTTTTTGCTCAAAAAAAAAGCAGAGAGAACACTCTCTGACGGCGTCACAGCAACACACCTTGAAGTTCTCTCCGAATCACTGTGTCTATCGCCGGGTGCAGTGGCGTGCGCCTATAATCCAAGCGTCTTGGGAGGCTGAGGCTGGCGGATCGTTTGAGCTCAGGGGTTCTGGGCTGCATCGGACTATGCCGATCGGGTGTCCGCGCTAAGTTCGGTATCGATATGGTGCTCCTGGGGGAGCCCGGGACCACCAGGTCGCCTAAGGAGGGGTGCACCGGCCCAGGTCGGAAACGGAGCAGGTCAAAGCCCCCGTGCCGATCAGTAGTGGGATCGCGCCTGTGAATAGGCGCTGCAGTGCAGCCTGAGCAATACAGCGGGACCCAGTCTTTTAAACTCAGCCTCTTTATTTTTGGCCACAAAAAACATTTATGTTTAAACAAAACACGTGATATACACATCATAACTTTTACCTTCAACTTACTCGCCTTTCACAACAAAAACTTCTATCAGGCAATCATTTACTGGCTTAAAATGCCTATAGCGCACACTGTCTCCTATAGGAATCAAACTGCAACTGCAGTGTTTATCCAAAAAGGTACTGATAGGTCACTGTAGTGGGTGCAATTTGTCTTTTTCAGGGGTTTTTTCCTTCATATTTTTACATGCCCGTGTCCTAATTAAATGCAACCAAACTATCTACACGTCAGGCCAACTGAGCATTCAGAGCTGTCCCTTTTTTCAGCAACTTGTATTTTCATGTCACAAACTTCCAGATCCAAAGATACTTTTTGCTCAAAAACAAAGCAGAGAGAACACTCTCTGACGGCGTCACAGCAACACACCTTGAAGTTCTCTCCGAATCACTGTGTCTATCGCCGGGTGCAGTGGCGTGCGCCTATAATCCAAGCGTCTGGGAGGCTGAGGCTGGCGGATCGTTTGAGCTCAGGGGTTCTGGGCTGCATCGGACTATGCCGATCGGGTGTCCGCGCTAAGTTCGGTATCGATATGGTGCTCCTGGGGGAGCCCGGGACCACCAGGTCGCCTAAGGAGGGGTGCACCGGCCCAGGTCGGAAACGGAGCAGGTCAAAGCCCCCGTGCCGATCAGTAGTGGGATCGCGCCTGTGAATAGGCGCTGCAGTGCAGCCTGAGCAATACAGCGGGACCCAGTCTTTTAAACTCAGCCTCTTTATTTTTGGCCACAAAAAACATTTATTTTTAAACAAAACACGTGATATACACATCATAACTTTTATCTTCAACTTACTCGCCTTTCACAACAAAAACTTCTATCAGGCAATCATTTACTGGCTTAAAATGCCTATAGCGCACACTGTCTCCTATAGGAATCAAACTGCAACTGCAGTGTTTATCCAAAAAGGTACTGATAGGTCACTGTAGTGGGTGCAATTTGTGTTTTTCAGGGTTTTTTTCCTTCATATTTTTACATGCCCGTGGCCTAATGAAATGCAACCAAACTATCTACCCGTCAGGCCAACTGAGCATTCAGAGCTGTCCCTTTTTTCAGTAACTTGTATTTTCATGTCACAAACTTCCAGATCCAAAGATACTTTTTGCTCAAAAACAAAGCAGAGAGAACACTCTCTGACGTCGTCACAGCAACACACCATGAAGTTCTCTCCGAATCACTGTGTCTATCGCCGGGTGCAGTGGCGTGCGCCTATAATCCAAGCGTCTGGGAGGCTGAGGCTGGCGGATCGTTTGAGCTCAGGGGTTCTGGGCTGCATCGGACTATGCCGATCGGGTGTCCGCGCTAAGTTCGGTATCGATATGGTGCTCCTGGGGGAGCCCGGGACCACCAGGTCGCCTAAGGAGGGGTGCACCGGCCCAGGTCGGAAACGGAGCAGGTCAAAGCCCCCGTGCCGATCAGTAGTGGGATCGCGCCTGTGAATAGGCGCTGCAGTGCAGCCTGAGCAATACAGCGGGACCCAGTCTTTTAAACTCAGCCTCTTTATTTTTGGCCACAAAAAACATTTATGTTTAAACAAAACACGTGATATACACATCATAACTTTTATCTTCAACTTACTCGCCTTTCACAACAAAAACTTCTATCAGGCAATCATTTACTGGCTTAAAATGCCTATAGCGCACACTGTCTCCTATAGGAATCAAACTGCAACTGCAGTGTTTATCCAAAAAGGTACTGATAGGTCACTGTAGTGGGTGCAATTTGTCTTTTTCAGGGTTTTTTTCCTTCATATTTTTACATGCCCGTGGCCTAATTAAATGCAACCAAACTATCTACACGTCAGGCCAACTGAGCATTCAGAGCTGTCCCTTTTTTCAGTAACTTGTATTTTCATGTCACAAACTTCCAGATCCAAAGATACTTTTTGCTCAAAAACAAAGCAGAGAGAACACTCTCTGACGGCGTCACAGCAACACACCTTGAAGTTCTCTCCGAATCACTGTGTCTATCGCCGGGTGCAGTGGCGTGCGCCTATCATCCAAGCGTCTGGGAGGCTGAGGCTGGCGGATCGTTTGAGCTCAGGGGTTCTGGGCTGCATCGGACTATGCCGATCGGGTGTCCGCGCTAAGTTCGGTATCGATATGGTGCTCCTGGTGGAGCCTGGGATCACCAGGTCGCCTAAGGAGGGGTGCACCGGCCCAGGTCGGAAACGGAGCAGGTCAAAGCCCCCGTGCCGATCAGTAGTGGGATCGCGCCTGTGAATAGGCGCTGCAGTGCAGCCTGAGCAATACAGCGGGACCCAGTCTTTTAAACTCAGCCTCTTTATTTTTGGCCACAAAAAACATTTATGTTTAAACAAAACACGTGATATACACATCATAACTTTTATCTTCAACTTACTCGCCTTTCACAACAAAAACTTCTATCAGGCAATCATTTACTGGCTTAAAATGCCTATAGCGCACACTGTCTCCTATAGGAATCAAACTGCAACTGCAGTGTTTATCCAAAAAGGTACTGATAGGTCACTGTAGTGGGTGCAATTTGTCTTTTTCAGGGTTTTTTTCCTTCATATTTTTACATGCCCGTGGCCAAATGAAATGCAACCAAACTATCTACACGTCAGGCCAACTGAGCATTCAGAGCTGTCCCTTTTTTCAGTAACTTGTATTTTCATGTCACAAACTTCCAGATCCAAAGATACCTTTTGCTCAAAAACAAAGCAGAGAGAACACTCTCTGACGGCGTCACAGCAACACACCTTGAAGTTCTCTCCGAATCACTGTGTCTATCGCCGGGTGCAGTGGCGTGCGCCTATAATCCAAGCGTCTGGGAGGCTGAGGCTGGCGCATCGTTTGAGCTCAGGGGTTCTGGGCTGCATCGGACTATGCCGATCGGGTGTCCGCGCTAAGTTCGGTATCGATATGGTGCTCCTGGGGGAGCCCGGGACCACCAGGTCGCCTAAGGAGGGGTGCACCGGCCCAGGTCGGAAACGGAGCAGGTCAAAGCCCCCGTGCCGATCAGTAGTGGGATCGCGCCTGTGAATAGGCGCTGCAGTGCAGCCTGAGCAATACAGCGGGACCCAGTCTTTTAAACTCAGCCTCTTTATTTTTGGCCACAAAAAACATTTATGTTTAAACAAAACACGTGATATACACATCATAACTTTTATCTTCAACTTACTCGCCTTTCACAACAAAAACTTCTATCAGGCAATCATTTACTGGCTTAAAATGCCTATAGCGCACACTGTCTCCTATAGGAATCAAACTGCAACTGCAGTGTTTATCCAAAAAGGTACTGATAGGTCACTGTAGTGGGTGCAATTTGTCTTTTTCAGGGGTTTTTTCCTTCATATTTTTACAT
>NW_027468859.1:28346433-28373933 GCF_046254945.1 Alosa pseudoharengus | reverse complement strand
GGCGCTGCAGTGCAGCCTGAGCAATACAGCGGGACCCAGTCTTTTAAACTCAGCCTTTTTATTTTTGGCCACAAAAAACATTTATGTTTAAACAAAACACGTGATATACACATCATAACTTTTATCTTCAACTTACTCGCCTTTCACAACAAAAACTTCTATCAGGCAATCATTTACTGGCTTAAAATGCCTATAGCGCACACTGTCTCCTATAGGAATCAAACTGCAACTGCAGTGTTTATCCAAAAAGGTACTGATAGGTCACTGTAGTGGGTGCAATTTGTCTTTTTCAGGGGTTTTTTCCTTCATATTTTTACATGCCCGTGGCCTAATTAAATGCAACCAAACTATCTACACGTCAGGCCAACTGAGCATTCAGAGCTGTCCCTTTTTTCAGTAACTTGTATTTTCATGTCACAAACTTCCAGATCCAAAGATACTTTTTGCTCAAAAACAAAGCAGAGAGAACACTCTCTGACGGCGTCACAGCAACACACCTTGAAGTTCTCTCCGAATCACTGTGTCTATCGCCGGGTGCAGTGGCGTGCGCCTATAATCCAAGCGTCTGGGAGGCTGAGGCTGGCGGATCGTTTGAGCTCAGGGGTTCTGGGCTGCATCGGACTATGCCGATCGGGTGTCCGCGCTAAGTTCGGTATCGATATGGTGCTCCTGGGGGAGCCCGGGACCACCAGGTCGCCTAAGGAGGGGTGCACCGGCCCAGGTCGGAAACGGAGCAGGTCAAAGCCCCCGTGCCGATCAGTAGTGGGATCGCGCCTGTGAATAGGCGCTGCAGTGCAGCCTGAGCAATACAGCGGGACCCAGTCTTTTAAACTCAGCCTCTTTATTTTTGGCCACAAAAAACATTTATGTTTAAACAAAACACGTGATATACACATCATAACTTTTATCTTCAACTTACTCGCCTTTCACAACAAAAACTTCTATCAGGCAATCATTTACTGGCTTAAAATAACTATAGCGCACACTGTCTCCTATAGGAATCAAACTGCAACTGCAGTGTTTATCCAAAAAGGTACTGATAGGTCACTGTAGTGGGTGCAATTTGTCTTTTTCAGGGTTTTTTTCCTTCATATTTTTACATGCCCGTGGCCTAATTAAATGCAACCAAACTATCTACACGTCAGGCCAACTGAGCATTCAGAGCTGTCCCTTTTTTCAGTAACTTGTATTTTCATGTCACAAACTTCCAGATCCAAAGATACTTTTTGCTCAAAAACAAAGCAGAGAGAACACTCTCTGACGGCGTCACAGCAACACACCTTGAAGTTCTCTCCGAATCACTGTGTCTATCGCCGGGTGCAGTGGCGTGCGCCTATAATCAAAGCGTCTGGGAGGCTGAGGCTGGCGGATCGTTTGAGCTCAGGGGTTCTGGGCTGCATCGGACTATGCCGATCGGGTGTCCGCGCTAAGTTCGGTATCGATATGGTGCTCCTGGGGGAGCCCGGGACCACCAGGTCGCCTAAGGAGGGGTGCACCGGCCCAGGTCGGAAACGGAGCAGGTCAAAGCCCCCGTGCCGATCAGTAGTGGGATCGCGCCTGTGAATAGGCGCTGCAGTGCAGCCTGAGCAATACAGCGGGACCCAGTCTTTTAAACTCAGCCTCTTTATTTTTGGCCACAAAAAACATTTATGTTTAAACAAAACACGTGATATACACATCATAACTTTTATCTTCAACTTACTCACCTTTCACAACAAAAACTACTATCAGGCAATCATTTACTGGCTTAAAATGCCTATAGCGCACACTGTCTCCTATAGGAATCAAACTGCAACTGCAGTGTTTATCCAAAAAGGTACTGATAGGTCACTGTAGTGGGTGCAATTTGTCTTTTTCAGGGGTTTTTTCCTTCATATTTTTACATGCCCGTGGCCTAATTAAATGCAACCAAACTATCTACACGTCAGGCCAACTGAGCATTCAGAGCTGTCCCTTTTTTCAGTAACTTGTATTTTCATGTCACAAACTTCCAGATCCAAAGATACTTTTTGCTCAAAAACAAAGCAGAGAGAACACTCTCTGACGGCGTCACAGCAACACACCTTGAAGTTCTCTCCGAATCACTGTGTCTATCGCCGGGTGCAGTGGCGTGCGCCTATAATCCAAGCGTCTGGGAGGCTGAGGCTGGCGGATCGTTTGAGCTCAGGGGTTCTGGGCTGCATCGGACTATGCCGATCGGGTGTCCGCGCTAAGTTCGGTATCGATATGGTGCTCCTGGGGGAGCCCGGGACCACCAGGTCGCCTAAGGAGGGGTGCACCGGCCCAGGTCGGAAACGGAGCAGGTCAAAGCCCCCGTGCCGATCAGTAGTGGGATCACGCCTGTGAATAGGCGCTGCAGTGCAGCCTGAGCAATACAGCGGGACTCAGCCTCTTTATTTTTGGCCACAAAAAACATTTATGTTTAAACAAAACACGTGATATACACATCATAACTTTTATCTTCAACTTACTCGCCTTTCACAACAAAAACTTCTATCAGGCAATCATTTACTGGCTTAAAATGCCTATAGCGCACACTGTCTCCTATAGGAATCAAACTGCAACTGCAGTGTTTATCCAAAAAGGTACTGATAGGTCACTGTAGTGGGTGCAATTTGTCTTTTTCAGGGGTTTTTTCCTTCATATTTTTACATGCCCGTGGCCTAATGAAATGCAACCAAACTATCTACACGTCAGGCCAACTGAGCATTCAGAGCTGTCCCTTTTTTCAGTAACTTGTATTTTCATGTCACAAACTTCCAGATCCAAAGATACTTTTTGCTCAAAAACAAAGCAGAGAGAACACTCTCTGACGGCGTCACAGCAACACACCTTGAAGTTCTCTCCGAATCACTGTGTCTATCGCCGGGTGCAGTGGCGTGCGCCTATAATCCAAGCGTCTGGGAGGCTGAGGCTGGCGGATCGTTTGAGCTCAGGGGTTCTGGGCTGCATCGGACTATGCCGATCGGGTGTCCGCGCTAAGTTCGGTATCGATATGGTGCTCCTGGGGGAGCCCGGGACCACCAGGTCGCCTAAGGAGGGGTGCACCGGCCCAGGTCGGAAACGGAGCAGGTCAAAGCCCCCGTGCCGATCAGTAGTGGGATCGCGCCTGTGAATAGGCGCTGCAGTGCAGCCTGAGCAATACAGCGGGACCCAGTCTTTTAAACTCAGCCTCTTTATTTTTGGCCACAAAAAACATTTATGTTTAAACAAAACACGTGATATACACATCATAACTTTTATCTTCAACTTACTCGCCTTTCACAACAAAAACTTCTATCAGGCAATCATTTACTGGCTTAAAATGCCTATAGCGCACACTGTCTCCTATAGGAATCAAACTGCAACTGCAGTGTTTATCCAAAAAGGTACTGATAGGTCACTGTACTGGGTGCAATTTGTCTTTTTCAGGGGTTTTTTCCTTCATATTTTTACATGCCCGTGGCCTAATTAAATGCAACCAAACTATCTACACGTCAGGCCAACTGAGCATTCAGAGCTGTCCCTTTTTTCAGTAACTTGTATTTTCATGTCACAAACTTCCAGATCCAAAGATACTTTTTGCTCAAAAACAAAGCAGAGAGAACACTCTCTGACGGCGTCACAGCAACACACCTTGAAGTTCTCTCCGAATCACTGTGTCTATCGCCGGGTGCAGTGGCGTGCGCCTATAATCCAAGCGTCTGGGAGGCTGAGGCTGGCGGATCGTTTGAGCTCAGGGGTTCTGGGCTGCATCGGACTATGCCGATCGGGTGTCCGCGCTAAGTTCGGTATCGATATGGTGCTCCTGGGGGAGCCCGGGACCACCAGGTCGCCTAAGGAGGGGTGCACCGGCCCAGGTCGGAAACGGAGCAGGTCAAAGCCCCCGTGCCGATCAGTAGTGGGATCGCGCCTGTGAATAGGCGCTGCAGTGCAGCCTGAGCAATACAGCGGGACCCAGTCTTTTAAACTCAGCCTCTTTATTTTTGGCCACAAAAAACATTTATGTTTAAACAAAACACGTGATATACACATCATAACTTTTATCTTCAACTTACTCGCCTTTCACAACAAAAACTTCTATCAGGCAATCATTTACTGGCTTAAAATAACTATAGCGCACACTGTCTCCTATAGGAATCAAACTGCAACTGCAGTGTTTATCCAAAAAGGTACTGATAGGTCACTGTAGTGGGTGCAATTTGTCTTTTTCAGGGTTTTTTTCCTTCATATTTTTACATGCCCGTGGCCTAATTAAATGCAACCAAACTATCTACACGTCAGGCCAACTGAGCATTCAGAGCTGTCCCTTTTTTCAGTAACTTGTATTTTCATGTCACAAACTTCCAGATCCAAAGATACTTTTTGCTCAAAAACAAAGCAGAGAGAACACTCTCTGACGGCGTCACAGCAACACACCTTGAAGTTCTCTCCGAATCACTGTGTCTATCGCCGGGTGCAGTGGCGTGCGCCTATAATCAAAGCGTCTGGGAGGCTGAGGCTGGCGGATCGTTTGAGCTCAGGGGTTCTGGGCTGCATCGGACTATGCCGATCGGGTGTCCGCGCTAAGTTCGGTATCGATATGGTGCTCCTGGGGGAGCCCGGGACCACCAGGTCGCCTAAGGAGGGGTGCACCGGCCCAGGTCGGAAACGGAGCAGGTCAAAGCCCCCGTGCCGATCAGTAGTGGGATCGCGCCTGTGAATAGGCGCTGCAGTGCAGCCTGAGCAATACAGCGGGACCCAGTCTTTTAAACTCAGCCTCTTTATTTTTGGCCACAAAAAACATTTATGTTTAAACAAAACACGTGATATACACATCATAACTTTTATCTTCAACTTACTCACCTTTCACAACAAAAACTACTATCAGGCAATCATTTACTGGCTTAAAATGCCTATAGCGCACACTGTCTCCTATAGGAATCAAACTGCAACTGCAGTGTTTATCCAAAAAGGTACTGATAGGTCACTGTAGTGGGTGCAATTTGTCTTTTTCAGGGTTTTTTTCCTTCATATTTTTACATGCCCGTGGCCTAATTAAATGCAACCAAACTATCTACACGTCAGGCCAACTGAGCATTCAGAGCTGTCCCTTTTTTCAGTAACTTGTATTTTCATGTCACAAACTTCCAGATCCAAAGATACTTTTTGCTCAAAAACAAAGCAGAGAGAACACTCTCTGACGGCGTCACAGCAACACACCTTGAAGTTCTCTCCGAATCACTGTGTCTATCGCCGGGTGCAGTGGCGTGCGCCTATAATCCAAGCGTCTGGGAGGCTGAGGCTGGCGGATCGTTTGAGCTCAGGGGTTCTGGGCTGCATCGGACTATGCCGATCGGGTGTCCGCGCTAAGTTCGGTATCGATATGGTGCTCCTGGGGGAGCCCGGGACCACCAGGTCGCCTAAGGAGGGGTGCACCGGCCCAGGTCGGAAACGGAGCAGGTCAAAGCCCCCGTGCCGATCAGTAGTGGGATCACGCCTGTGAATAGGCGCTGCAGTGCAGCCTGAGCAATACAGCGGGACTCAGCCTCTTTATTTTTGGCCACAAAAAACATTTATGTTTAAACAAAACACGTGATATACACATCATAACTTTTATCTTCAACTTACTCGCCTTTCACAACAAAAACTTCTATCAGGCAATCATTTACTGGCTTAAAATGCCTATAGCGCACACTGTCTCCTATAGGAATCAAACTGCAACTGCAGTGTTTATCCAAAAAGGTACTGATAGGTCACTGTAGTGGGTGCAATTTGTCTTTTTCAGGGGTTTTTTCCTTCATATTTTTACATGCCCGTGGCCTAATTAAATGCAACCAAACTATCTACACGTCAGGCCAACTGAGCATTCAGAGCTGTCCCTTTTTTCAGTAACTTGTATTTTCATGTCACAAACTTCCAGATCCAAAGATACTTTTTGCTCAAAAACAAAGCAGAGAGAACACTCTCTGACGGCGTCACAGCAACACACCTTGAAGTTCTCTCCGAATCACTGTGTCTATCGCCGGGTGCAGTGGCGTGCGCCTATAATCCAAGCGTCTGGGAGGCTGAGGCTGGCGGATCGTTTGAGCTCAGGGGTTCTGGGCTGCATCGGACTATGCCGATCGGGTGTCCGCGCTAAGTTCGGTATCGATATGGTGCTCCTGGGGGAGCCCGGGACCACCAGGTCGCCTAAGGAGGGGTGCACCGGCCCAGGTCGGAAACGGAGCAGGTCAAAGCCCCCGTGCCGATCAGTAGTGGGATCGCGCCTGTGAATAGGCGCTGCAGTGCAGCCTGAGCAATACAGCGGGACCCAGTCTTTTAAACTCAGCCTCTTTATTTTTGGCCACAAAAAACATTTATGTTTAAACAAAACACGTGATATACACATCATAACTTTTATCTTCAACTTACTCGCCTTTCACAACAAAAACTTCTATCAGGCAATCATTTACTGGCTTAAAATGCCTATAGCGCACACTGTCTCCTATAGGAATCAAACTGCAACTGCAGTGTTTATCCAAAAAGGTACTGATAGGTCACTGTAGTGGGTGCAATTTGTCTTTTTCAGGGGTTTTTTCCTTCATATTTTTACATGCCCGTGGCCTAATTAAATGCAACCAAACTATCTACACGTCAGGCCAACTGAGCATTCAGAGCTGTCCCTTTTTTCAGTAACTTGTATTTTCATGTCACAAACTTCCAGATCCAAAGATACTTTTTGCTCAAAAACAAAGCAGAGAGAACACTCTCTGACGGCGTCACAGCAACACACCTTGAAGTTCTCTCCGAATCACTGTGTATATCGCCGGGTGCAGTGGCGTGCGCCTATAATCCAAGCGTCTGGGAGGCTGAGGCTGGCGGATCGTTTGAGCTCAGGGGTTCTGGGCTGCATCGGACTATGCCGATCGGGTGTCCGCGCTAAGTTCGGTATCGATATGGTGCTCCTGGGGGAGCCCGGGACCACCAGGTCGCCTAAGGAGGGGTGCACCGGCCCAGGTCGGAAACGGAGCAGGTCAAAGCCCCCGTGCCGATCAGTAGTGGGATCGCGCCTGTGAATAGGCGCTGCAGTGCAGCCTGAGCAATACAGCGGGACCCAGTCTTTTAAACTCAGCCTCTTTATTTTTGGCCACAAAAAACATTTATGTTTAAACAAAACACGTGATATACACATCATAACTTTTATCTTCAACTTACTCGCCTTTCACAACAAAAACTTCTATCAGGCAATCATTTACTGGCTTAAAATGCCTATAGCGCACACTGTCTCCTATAGGAATCAAACTGCAACTGCAGTGTTTATCCAAAAAGGTACTGATAGGTCACTGTAGTGGGTGCAATTTGTCTTTTTCAGGGGTTTTTTCCTTCATATTTTTACATGCCCGTGGCCTAATTAAATGCAACCAAACTATCTACACGTCAGGCCAACTGAGCATTCAGAGCTGTCCCTTTTTTCAGTAACTTGTATTTTCATGTCACAAACTTCCAGATCCAAAGATACTTTTTGCTCAAAAACAAAGCAGAGAGAACACTCTCTGACGGCGTCACAGCAACACACCTTGAAGTTCTCTCCGAATCACTGTGTCTATCGCCGGGTGCAGTGGCGTGCGCCTATAATCCAAGCGTCGCTGAGGCTGGCGGATCGTTTGAGCTCAGGGGTTCTGGGCTGCATCGGACTATGCCGATCGGGTGTCCGCGCTAAGTTCGGTATCGATATGGTGCTCCTGGGGGAGCCCGGGACCACCAGGTCGCCTAAGGAGGGGTGCACCGGCCCAGGTCGGAAACGGAGCAGGTCAAAGCCCCCGTGCCGATCAGTAGTGGGATCGCGCCTGTGAATAGGCGCTGCAGTGCAGCCTGAGCAATACAGCGGGACCCAGTCTTTTAAACTCAGCCTCTTTATTTTTGGCCACAAAAAACATTTATGTTTAAACAAAACACGTGATATACACATCATAACTTTTATCTTCAACTTACTCGCCTTTCACAACAAAAACTACTATCAGGCAATCATTTACTGGCTTAAAATGCCTATAGCGCACACTGTCTCCTATAGGAATCAAACTGCAACTGCAGTGTTTATCCAAAAAGGTACTGATAGGTCACTGTAGTGGGTGCAATTTGTCTTTTTCAGGGTTTTTTTCCTTCATATTTTTACATGCCCGTGGCCTAATTAAATGCAACCAAACTATCTACACGTCAGGCCAACTGAGCATTCAGAGCTGTCCCTTTTTTCAGTAACTTGTATTTTCATGTCACAAACTTCCAGATCCAAAGATACTTTTTGCTCAAAAACAAAGCAGAGAGAACACTCTCTGACGGCGTCACAGCAACACACCTTGAAGTTCTCTCCGAATCACTGTGTCTATCGCCGGGTGCAGTGGCGTGCGCCTATAATCCAAGCGTCGCTGAGGCTGGCGGATCGTTTGAGCTCAGGGGTTCTGGGCTGCATCGGACTATGCCGATCGGGTGTCCGCGCTAAGTTCGGTATCGATATGGTGCTCCTGGGGGAGCCCGGGACCACCAGGTCGCCTAAGGAGGGGTGCACCGGCCCAGGTCGGAAACGGAGCAGGTCAAAGCCCCCGTGCCGATCAGTAGTGGGATCGCGCCTGTGAATAGGCGCTGCAGTGCAGCCTGAGCAATACAGCGGGACCCAGTCTTTTAAACTCAGCCTCTTTATTTTTGGCCACAAAAAACATTTATGTTTAAACAAAACACGTGATATACACATCATAACTTTTATCTTCAACTTACTCGCCTTTCACAACAAAAACTTCTATCAGGCAATCATTTACTGGCTTAAAATGCCTATAGCGCACACTGTCTCCTATAGGAATCAAACTGCAACTGCAGTGTTTATCCAAAAAGGTACTGATAGGTCACTGTAGTGGGTGCAATTTGTCTTTTTCAGGGTTTTTTTCCTTCATATTTTTACATGCCCGTGGCCTAATTAAATGCAACCAAACTATCTACACGTCAGGCCAACTGAGCATTCAGAGCTGTCCCTTTTTTCAGTAACTTGTATTTTCATGTCACAAACTTCCAGATCCAAAGATACTTTTTGCTCAAAAACAAAGCAGAGAGAACACTCTCTGACGGCGTCACAGCAACACACCTTGAAGTTCTCTCCGAATCACTGTGTCTATCGCCGGGTGCAGTGGCGTGCGCCTATAATCCAAGCGTCGCTGAGGCTGGCGGATCGTTTGAGCTCAGGGGTTCTGGGCTGCATCGGACTATGCCGATCGGGTGTCCGCGCTAAGTTCGGTATCGATATGGTGCTCCTGGGGGAGCCCGGGACCACCAGGTCGCCTAAGGAGGGGTGCACCGGCCCAGGTCGGAAACGGAGCAGGTCAAAGCCCCCGTGCCGATCAGTAGTGGGATCGCGCCTGTGAATAGGCGCTGCAGTGCAGCCTGAGCAATACAGCGGGACCCAGTCTTTTAAACTCAGCCTCTTTATTTTTGGCCACAAAAAACATTTATGTTTAAACAAAACACGTGATATACACATCATAACTTTTATCTTCAACTTACTCGCCTTTCACAACAAAAACTTCTATCAGGCAATCATTTACTGGCTTAAAATAACTATAGCGCACACTGTCTCCTATAGGAATCAAACTGCAACTGCAGTGTTTATCCAAAAAGGTACTGATAGGTCACTGTAGTGGGTGCAATTTGTCTTTTTCAGGGGTTTTTTCCTTCATATTTTTACATGCCCGTGGCCTAATTAAATGCAACCAAACTATCTACACGTCAGGCCAACTGAGCATTCAGAGCTGTCCCTTTTTTCAGTAACTTGTATTTTCATGTCACAAACTTCCAGATCCAAAGATACTTTTTGCTCAAAAACAAAGCAGAGAGAACACTCTCTGACGGCGTCACAGCAACACACCTTGAAGTTCTCTCCGAATCACTGTGTCTATCGCCGGGTGCAGTGGCGTGCGTCTATAATCCAAGCGTCTGGGAGGCTGAGGCTGGCGGATCGTTTGAGCTCAGGGGTTCTGGGCTGCATCGGACTATGCCGATCGGGTGTCCGCGCTAAGTTCGGTATCGATATGGTGCTCCTGGGGGAGCCCGGGACCACCAGGTCGCCTAAGGAGGGGTGCACCGGCCCAGGTCGGAAACGGAGCAGGTCAAAGCCCCCGTGCCGATCAGTAGTGGGATCGCGCCTGTGAATAGGCGCTGCAGTGCAGCCTGAGCAATACAGCGGGACCCAGTCTTTTAAACTCAGCCTTTTTATTTTTGGCCACAAAAAACATTTATGTTTAAACAAAACACGTGATATACACATCATAACTTTTATCTTCAACTTACTCGCCTTTCACAACAAAAACTTCTATCAGGCAATCATTTACTGGCTTAAAATGCCTATAGCGCACACTGTCTCCTATAGGAATCAAACTGCAACTGCAGTGTTTATCCAAAAAGGTACTGATAGGTCACTGTAGTGGGTGCAATTTGTCTTTTTCAGGGGTTTTTTCCTTCATATTTTTACATGCCCGTGGCCTAATTAAATGCAACCAAACTATCTACACGTCAGGCCAACTGAGCATTCAGAGCTGTCCCTTTTTTCAGTAACTTGTATTTTCATGTCACAAACTTCCAGATCCAAAGATACTTTTTGCTCAAAAACAAAGCAGAGAGAACACTCTCTGACGGCGTCACAGCAACACACCTTGAAGTTCTCTCCGAATCACTGTGTCTATCGCCGGGTGCAGTGGCGTGCGCCTATAATCCAAGCGTCTGGGAGGCTGAGGCTGGCGGATCGTTTGAGCTCAGGGGTTCTGGGCTGCATCGGACTATGCCGATCGGGTGTCCGCGCTAAGTTCGGTATCGATATGGTGCTCCTGGGGGAGCCCGGGACCACCAGGTCGCCTAAGGAGGGGTGCACCGGCCCAGGTCGGAAACGGAGCAGGTCAAAGCCCCCGTGCCGATCAGTAGTGGGATCGCGCCTGTGAATAGGCGCTGCAGTGCAGCCTGAGCAATACAGCGGGACCCAGTCTTTTAAACTCAGCCTCTTTATTTTTGGCCACAAAAAACATTTATGTTTAAACAAAACACGTGATATACACATCATAACTTTTATCTTCAACTTACTCACCTTTCACAACAAAAACTACTATCAGGCAATCATTTACTGGCTTAAAATGCCTATAGCGCACACTGTCTCCTATAGGAATCAAACTGCAACTGCAGTGTTTATCCAAAAAGGTACTGATAGGTCACTGTAGTGGGTGCAATTTGTCTTTTTCAGGGGTTTTTTCCTTCATATTTTTACATGCCCGTGGCCTAATTAAATGCAACCAAACTATCTACACGTCAGGCCAACTGAGCATTCAGAGCTGTCCCTTTTTTCAGTAACTTGTATTTTCATGTCACAAACTTCCAGATCCAAAGATACTTTTTGCTCAAAAACAAAGCAGAGAGAACACTCTCTGACGGCGTCACAGCAACACACCTTGAAGTTCTCTCCGAATCACTGTGTCTATCGCCGGGTGCAGTGGCGTGCGCCTATAATCCAAGCGTCTGGGAGGCTGAGGCTGGCGGATCGTTTGAGCTCAGGGGTTCTGGGCTGCATCGGACTATGCCGATCGGGTGTCCGCGCTAAGTTCGGTATCGATATGGTGCTCCTGGGGGAGCCCGGGACCACCAGGTCGCCTAAGGAGGGGTGCACCGGCCCAGGTCGGAAACGGAGCAGGTCAAAGCCCCCGTGCCGATCAGTAGTGGGATCGCGCCTGTGAATAGGCGCTGCAGTGCAGCCTGAGCAATACAGCGGGACTCAGCCTCTTTATTTTTGGCCACAAAAAACATTTATGTTTAAACAAAACACGTGATATACACATCATAACTTTTATCTTCAACTTACTCGCCTTTCACAACAAAAACTTCTATCAGGCAATCATTTACTGGCTTAAAATGCCTATAGCGCACACTGTCTCCTATAGGAATCAAACTGCAACTGCAGTGTTTATCCAAAAAGGTACTGATAGGTCACTGTAGTGGGTGCAATTTGTCTTTTTCAGGGGTTTTTTCCTTCATATTTTTACATGCCCGTGGCCTAATTAAATGCAACCAAACTATCTACACGTCAGGCCAACTGAGCATTCAGAGCTGTCCCTTTTTTCAGTAACTTGTATTTTCATGTCACAAACTTCCAGATCCAAAGATACTTTTTGCTCAAAAACAAAGCAGAGAGAACACTCTCTGACGGCGTCACAGCAACACACCTTGAAGTTCTCTCCGAATCACTGTGTCTATCGCCGGGTGCAGTGGCGTGCGCCTATAATCAAAGCGTCTGGGAGGCTGAGGCTGGCGGATCGTTTGAGCTCAGGGGTTCTGGGCTGCATCGGACTATGCCGATCGGGTGTCCGCGCTAAGTTCGGTATCGATATGGTGCTCCTGGGGGAGCCCGGGACCACCAGGTCGCCTAAGGAGGGGTGCACCGGCCCAGGTCGGAAACGGAGCAGGTCAAAGCCCCCGTGCCGATCAGTAGTGGGATCGCGCCTGTGAATAGGCGCTGCAGTGCAGCCTGAGCAATACAGCGGGACCCAGTCTTTTAAACTCAGCCTCTTTATTTTTGGCCACAAAAAACATTTATGTTTAAACAAAACACGTGATATACACATCATAACTTTTATCTTCAACTTACTCGCCTTTCACAACAAAAACTTCTATCAGGCAATCATTTACTGGCTTAAAATGCCTATAGCGCACACTGTCTCCTATAGGAATCAAACTGCAACTGCAGTGTTTATCCAAAAAGGTACTGATAGGTCACTGTAGTGGGTGCAATTTGTCTTTTTCAGGGGTTTTTTCCTTCATATTTTTACATGCCCGTGGCCTAATTAAATGCAACCAAACTATCTACACGTCAGGCCAACTGAGCATTCAGAGCTGTCCCTTTTTTCAGTAACTTGTATTTTCATGTCACAAACTTCCAGATCCAAAGATACTTTTTGCTCAAAAACAAAGCAGAGAGAACACTCTCTGACGGCGTCACAGCAACACACCTTGAAGTTCTCTCCGAATCACTGTGTCTATCGCCGGGTGCAGTGGCGTGCGCCTATAATCCAAGCGTCTGGGAGGCTGAGGCTGGCGGATCGTTTGAGCTCAGGGGTTCTGGGCTGCATCGGACTATGCCGATCGGGTGTCCGCGCTAAGTTCGGTATCGATATGGTGCTCCTGGGGGAGCCCGGGACCACCAGGTCGCCTAAGGAGGGGTGCACCGGCCCAGGTCGGAAACGGAGCAGGTCAAAGCCCCCGTGCCGATCAGTAGTGGGATCGCGCCTGTGAATAGGCGCTGCAGTGCAGCCTGAGCAATACAGCGGGACCCAGTCTTTTAAACTCAGCCTCTTTATTTTTGGCCACAAAAAACATTTATGTTTAAACAAAACACGTGATATACACATCATAACTTTTATCTTCAACTTACTCACCTTTCACAACAAAAACTACTATCAGGCAATCATTTACTGGCTTAAAATGCCTATAGCGCACACTGTCTCCTATAGGAATCAAACTGCAACTGCAGTGTTTATCCAAAAAGGTACTGATAGGTCACTGTAGTGGGTGCAATTTGTCTTTTTCAGGGGTTTTTTCCTTCATATTTTTACATGCCCGTGGCCTAATTAAATGCAACCAAACTATCTACACGTCAGGCCAACTGAGCATTCAGAGCTGTCCCTTTTTTCAGTAACTTGTATTTTCATGTCACAAACTTCCAGATCCAAAGATACTTTTTGATCAAAAACAAAGCAGAGAGAACACTCTCTGACGGCGTCACAGCAACACACCTTGAAGTTCTCTCCGAATCACTGTGTCTATCGCCGGGTGCAGTGGCGTGCGCCTATAATCCAAGCGTCTGGGAGGCTGAGGCTGGCGGATCGTTTGAGCTCAGGGGTTCTGGGCTGCATCGGACTATGCCGATCGGGTGTCCGCGCTAAGTTCGGTATCGATATGGTGCTCCTGGGGGAGCCCGGGACCACCAGGTCGCCTAAGGAGGGGTGCACCGGCCCAGGTCGGAAACGGAGCAGGTCAAAGCCCCCGTGCCGATCAGTAGTGGGATCACGCCTGTGAATAGGCGCTGCAGTGCAGCCTGAGCAATACAGCGGGACTCAGCCTCTTTATTTTTGGCCACAAAAAACATTTATGTTTAAACAAAACACGTGATATACACATCATAACTTTTATCTTCAACTTACTCGCCTTTCACAACAAAAACTTCTATCAGGCAATCATTTACTGGCTTAAAATGCCTATAGCGCACACTGTCTCCTATAGGAATCAAACTGCAACTGCAGTGTTTATCCAAAAAGGTACTGATAGGTCACTGTAGTGGGTGCAATTTGTCTTTTTCAGGGGTTTTTTCCTTCATATTTTTACATGCCCGTGGCCTAATTAAATGCAACCAAACTATCTACACGTCAGGCCAACTGAGCATTCAGAGCTGTCCCTTTTTTCAGTAACTTGTATTTTCATGTCACAAACTTCCAGATCCAAAGATACTTTTTGCTCAAAAACAAAGCAGAGAGAACACTCTCTGACGGCGTCACAGCAACACACCTTGAAGTTCTCTCCGAATCACTGCGTCTATCGCCGGGTGCAGTGGCGTGCGCCTATAATCCAAGCGTCTGGGAGGCTGAGGCTGGCGGATCGTTTGAGCTCAGGGGTTCTGGGCTGCATCGGACTATGCCGATCGGGTGTCCGCGCTAAGTTCGGTATCGATATGGTGCTCCTGGGGGAGCCCGGGACCACCAGGTCGCCTAAGGAGGGGTGCACCGGCCCAGGTCGGAAACGGAGCAGGTCAAAGCCCCCGTGCCGATCAGTAGTGGGATCGCGCCTGTGAATAGGCGCTGCAGTGCAGCCTGAGCAATACAGCGGGACCCAGTCTTTTAAACTCAGCCTCTTTATTTTTGGCCACAAAAAACATTTATGTTTAAACAAAACACGTGATATACACATCATAACTTTTATCTTCAACTTACTCGCCTTTCACAACAAAAACTTCTATCAGGCAATCATTTACTGGCTTAAAATGCCTATAGCGCACACTGTCTCCTATAGGAATCAAACTGCAACTGCAGTGTTTATCCAAAAAGGTACTGATAGGTCACTGTAGTGGGTGCAATTTGTCTTTTTCAGGGGTTTTTTCCTTCATATTTTTACATGCCCGTGGCCTAATTAAATGCAACCAAACTATCTACACGTCAGGCCAACTGAGCATTCAGAGCTGTCCCTTTTTTCAGTAACTTGTATTTTCATGTCACAAACTTCCAGATCCAAAGATACTTTTTGCTCAAAAACAAAGCAGAGAGAACACTCTCTGACGGCGTCACAGCAACACACCTTGAAGTTCTCTCCGAATCACTGTGTCTATCGCCGGGTGCAGTGGCGTGCGCCTATAATCCAAGCGTCTGGGAGGCTGAGGCTGGCGGATCGTTTGAGCTCAGGGGTTCTGGGCTGCATCGGACTATGCCGATCGGGTGTCCGCGCTAAGTTCGGTATCGATATGGTGCTCCTGGGGGAGCCCGGGACCACCAGGTCGCCTAAGGAGGGGTGCACCGGCCCAGGTCGGAAACGGAGCAGGTCAAAGCCCCCGTGCCGATCAGTAGTGGGATCGCGCCTGTGAATAGGCGCTGCAGTGCAGCCTGAGCAATACAGCGGGACCCAGTCTTTTAAACTCAGCCTCTTTATTTTTGGCCACAAAAAACATTTATGTTTAAACAAAACACGTGATATACACATCATAACTTTTATCTTCAACTTACTCGCCTTTCACAACAAAAACTTCTATCAGGCAATCATTTACTGGCTTAAAATAACTATAGCGCACACTGTCTCCTATAGGAATCAAACTGCAACTGCAGTGTTTATCCAAAAAGGTACTGATAGGTCACTGTAGTGGGTGCAATTTGTCTTTTTCAGGGTTTTTTTCCTTCATATTTTTACATGCCCGTGGCCTAATTAAATGCAACCAAACTATCTACACGTCAGGCCAACTGAGCATTCAGAGCTGTCCCTTTTTTCAGTAACTTGTATTTTCATGTCACAAACTTCCAGATCCAAAGATACTTTTTGCTCAAAAACAAAGCAGAGAGAACACTCTCTGACGGCGTCACAGCAACACACCTTGAAGTTCTCTCCGAATCACTGTGTCTATCACCGGGTGCAGTGGCGTGCGCCTATAATCAAAGCGTCTGGGAGGCTGAGGCTGGCGGATCGTTTGAGCTCAGGGGTTCTGGGCTGCATCGGACTATGCCGATCGGGTGTCCGCGCTAAGTTCGGTATCGATATGGTGCTCCTGGGGGAGCCCGGGACCACCAGGTCGCCTAAGGAGGGGTGCACCGGCCCAGGTCGGAAACGGAGCAGGTCAAAGCCCCCGTGCCGATCAGTAGTGGGATCGCGCCTGTGAATAGGCGCTGCAGTGCAGCCTGAGCAATACAGCGGGACCCAGTCTTTTAAACTCAGCCTCTTTATTTTTGGCCACAAAAAACATTTATGTTTAAACAAAACACGTGATATACACATCATAACTTTTATCTTCAACTTACTCACCTTTCACAACAAAAACTACTATCAGGCAATCATTTACTGGCTTAAAATGCCTATAGCGCACACTGTCTCCTATAGGAATCAAACTGCAACTGCAGTGTTTATCCAAAAAGGTACTGATAGGTCACTGTAGTGGGTGCAATTTGTCTTTTTCAGGGGTTTTTTCCTTCATATTTTTACATGCCCGTGGCCTAATTAAATGCAACCAAACTATCTACACGTCAGGCCAACTGAGCATTCAGAGCTGTCCCTTTTTTCAGTAACTTGTATTTTCATGTCACAAACTTCCAGATCCAAAGATACTTTTTGCTCAAAAACAAAGCAGAGAGAACACTCTCTGACGGCGTCACAGCAACACACCTTGAAGTTCTCTCCGAATCACTGTGTCTATCGCCGGGTGCAGTGGCGTGCGCCTATAATCCAAGCGTCTGGGAGGCTGAGGCTGGCGGATCGTTTGAGCTCAGGGGTTCTGGGCTGCATCGGACTATGCCGATCGGGTGTCCGCGCTAAGTTCGGTATCGATATGGTGCTCCTGGGGGAGCCCGGGACCACCAGGTCGCCTAAGGAGGGGTGCACCGGCCCAGGTCGGAAACGGAGCAGGTCAAAGCCCCCGTGCCGATCAGTAGTGGGATCACGCCTGTGAATAGGCGCTGCAGTGCAGCCTGAGCAATACAGCGGGACTCAGCCTCTTTATTTTTGGCCACAAAAAACATTTATGTTTAAACAAAACACGTGATATACACATCATAACTTTTATCTTCAACTTACTCGCCTTTCACAACAAAAACTTCTATCAGGCAATCATTTACTGGCTTAAAATGCCTATAGCGCACACTGTCTCCTATAGGAATCAAACTGCAACTGCAGTGTTTATCCAAAAAGGTACTGATAGGTCACTGTAGTGGGTGCAATTTGTCTTTTTCAGGGGTTTTTTCCTTCATATTTTTACATGCCCGTGGCCTAATTAAATGCAACCAAACTATCTACACGTCAGGCCAACTGAGCATTCAGAGCTGTCCCTTTTTTCAGTAACTTGTATTTTCATGTCACAAACTTCCAGATCCAAAGATACTTTTTGCTCAAAAACAAAGCAGAGAGAACACTCTCTGACGGCGTCACAGCAACACACCTTGAAGTTCTCTCCGAATCACTGTGTCTATCGCCGGGTGCAGTGGCGTGCGCCTATAATCCAAGCGTCTGGGAGGCTGAGGCTGGCGGATCGTTTGAGCTCAGGGGTTCTGGGCTGCATCGGACTATGCCGATCGGGTGTCCGCGCTAAGTTCGGTATCGATATGGTGCTCCTGGGGGAGCCCGGGACCACCAGGTCGCCTAAGGAGGGGTGCACCGGCCCAGGTCGGAAACGGAGCAGGTCAAAGCCCCCGTGCCGATCAGTAGTGGGATCGCGCCTGTGAATAGGCGCTGCAGTGCAGCCTGAGCAATACAGCGGGACCCAGTCTTTTAAACTCAGCCTCTTTATTTTTGGCCACAAAAAACATTTATGTTTAAACAAAACACGTGATATACACATCATAACTTTTATCTTCAACTTACTCGCCTTTCACAACAAAAACTACTATCAGGCAATCATTTACTGGCTTAAAATGCCTATAGCGCACACTGTCTCCTATAGGAATCAAACTGCAACTGCAGTGTTTATCCAAAAAGGTACTGATAGGTCACTGTAGTGGGTGCAATTTGTCTTTTTCAGGGGTTTTTTCCTTCATATTTTTACATGCCCGTGGCCTAATTAAATGCAACCAAACTATCTACACGTCAGGCCAACTGAGCATTCAGAGCTGTCCCTTTTTTCAGTAACTTGTATTTTCATGTCACAAACTTCCAGATCCAAAGATACTTTTTGCTCAAAAACAAAGCAGAGAGAACACTCTCTGACGGCGTCACAGCAACACACCTTGAAGTTCTCTCCGAATCACTGTGTATATCGCCGGGTGCAGTGGCGTGCGCCTATAATCCAAGCGTCTGGGAGGCTGAGGCTGGCGGATCGTTTGAGCTCAGGGGTTCTGGGCTGCATCGGACTATGCCGATCGGGTGTCCGCGCTAAGTTCGGTATCGATATGGTGCTCCTGGGGGAGCCCGGGACCACCAGGTCGCCTAAGGAGGGGTGCACCGGCCCAGGTCGGAAACGGAGCAGGTCAAAGCCCCCGTGCCGATCAGTAGTGGGATCGCGCCTGTGAATAGGCGCTGCAGTGCAGCCTGAGCAATACAGCGGGACCCAGTCTTTTAAACTCAGCCTCTTTATTTTTGGCCACAAAAAACATTTATGTTTAAACAAAACACGTGATATACACATCATAACTTTTATCTTCAACTTACTCGCCTTTCACAACAAAAACTTCTATCAGGCAATCATTTACTGGCTTAAAATGCCTATAGCGCACACTGTCTCCTATAGGAATCAAACTGCAACTGCAGTGTTTATCCAAAAAGGTACTGATAGGTCACTGTAGTGGGTGCAATTTGTCTTTTTCAGGGGTTTTTTCCTTCATATTTTTACATGCCCGTGGCCTAATTAAATGCAACCAAACTATCTACACGTCAGGCCAACTGAGCATTCAGAGCTGTCCCTTTTTTCAGTAACTTGTATTTTCATGTCACAAACTTCCAGATCCAAAGATACTTTTTGCTCAAAAACAAAGCAGAGAGAACACTCTCTGACGGCGTCACAGCAACACACCTTGAAGTTCTCTCCGAATCACTGTGTCTATCGCCGGGTGCAGTGGCGTGCGCCTATAATCCAAGCGTCTGGGAGGCTGAGGCTGGCGGATCGTTTGAGCTCAGGGGTTCTGGGCTGCATCGGACTATGCCGATCGGGTGTCCGCGCTAAGTTCGGTATCGATATGGTGCTCCTGGGGGAGCCCGGGACCACCAGGTCGCCTAAGGAGGGGTGCACCGGCCCAGGTCGGAAACGGAGCAGGTCAAAGCCCCCGTGCCGATCAGTAGTGGGATCGCGCCTGTGAATAGGCGCTGCAGTGCAGCCTGAGCAATACAGCGGGACCCAGTCTTTTAAACTCAGCCTCTTTATTTTTGGCCACAAAAAACATTTATGTTTAAACAAAACACGTGATATACACATCATAACTTTTATCTTCAACTTACTCGCCTTTCACAACAAAAACTACTATCAGGCAATCATTTACTGGCTTAAAATGCCTATAGCGCACACTGTCTCCTATAGGAATCAAACTGCAACTGCAGTGTTTATCCAAAAAGGTACTGATAGGTCACTGTAGTGGGTGCAATTTGTCTTTTTCAGGGTTTTTTTCCTTCATATTTTTACATGCCCGTGGCCTAATTAAATGCAACCAAACTATCTACACGTCAGGCCAACTGAGCATTCAGAGCTGTCCCTTTTTTCAGTAACTTGTATTTTCATGTCACAAACTTCCAGATCCAAAGATACTTTTTGCTCAAAAACAAAGCAGAGAGAACACTCTCTGACGGCGTCACAGCAACACACCTTGAAGTTCTCTCCGAATCACTGTGTCTATCGCCGGGTGCAGTGGCGTGCGCCTATAATCCAAGCGTCGCTGAGGCTGGCGGATCGTTTGAGCTCAGGGGTTCTGGGCTGCATCGGACTATGCCGATCGGGTGTCCGCGCTAAGTTCGGTATCGATATGGTGCTCCTGGGGGAGCCCGGGACCACCAGGTCGCCTAAGGAGGGGTGCACCGGCCCAGGTCGGAAACGGAGCAGGTCAAAGCCCCCGTGCCGATCAGTAGTGGGATCGCGCCTGTGAATAGGCGCTGCAGTGCAGCCTGAGCAATACAGCGGGACCCAGTCTTTTAAACTCAGCCTCTTTATTTTTGGCCACAAAAAACATTTATGTTTAAACAAAACACGTGATATACACATCATAACTTTTATCTTCAACTTACTCGCCTTTCACAACAAAAACTTCTATCAGGCAATCATTTACTGGCTTAAAATGCCTATAGCGCACACTGTCTCCTATAGGAATCAAACTGCAACTGCAGTGTTTATCCAAAAAGGTACTGATAGGTCACTGTAGTGGGTGCAATTTGTCTTTTTCAGGGGTTTTTTCCTTCATATTTTTACATGCCCGTGGCCTAATTAAATGCAACCAAACTATCTACACGTCAGGCCAACTGAGCATTCAGAGCTGTCCCTTTTTTCAGTAACTTGTATTTTCATGTCACAAACTTCCAGATCCAAAGATACTTTTTGCTCAAAAACAAAGCAGAGAGAACACTCTCTGACGGCGTCACAGCAACACACCTTGAAGTTCTCTCCGAATCACTGTGTCTATCGCCGGGTGCAGTGGCGTGCGCCTATAATCCAAGCGTCGCTGAGGCTGGCGGATCGTTTGAGCTCAGGGGTTCTGGGCTGCATCGGACTATGCCGATCGGGTGTCCGCGCTAAGTTCGGTATCGATATGGTGCTCCTGGGGGAGCCCGGGACCACCAGGTCGCCTAAGGAGGGGTGCACCGGCCCAGGTCGGAAACGGAGCAGGTCAAAGCCCCCGTGCCGATCAGTAGTGGGATCGCGCCTGTGAATAGGCGCTGCAGTGCAGCCTGAGCAATACAGCGGGACCCAGTCTTTTAAACTCAGCCTCTTTATTTTTGGCCACAAAAAACATTTATGTTTAAACAAAACACGTGATATACACATCATAACTTTTATCTTCAACTTACTCGCCTTTCACAACAAAAACTTCTATCAGGCAATCATTTACTGGCTTAAAATAACTATAGCGCACACTGTCTCCTATAGGAATCAAACTGCAACTGCAGTGTTTATCCAAAAAGGTACTGATAGGTCACTGTAGTGGGTGCAATTTGTCTTTTTCAGGGGTTTTTTCCTTCATATTTTTACATGCCCGTGGCCTAATTAAATGCAACCAAACTATCTACACGTCAGGCCAACTGAGCATTCAGAGCTGTCCCTTTTTTCAGTAACTTGTATTTTCATGTCACAAACTTCCAGATCCAAA
Source organism: Alosa pseudoharengus (assembly GCF_046254945.1). NCBI lineage: Eukaryota > Metazoa > Chordata > Actinopteri > Clupeiformes > Clupeidae > Alosa > Alosa pseudoharengus. Next base: position 28,352,457 of record NW_027468859.1, on the reverse strand, counting down.
GATACTTTTTGCTCAAAAACAAAGCAGAGAGAACACTCTCTGACGGCGTCACAGCAACACACCTTGAAGTTCTCTCCGAATCACTGTGTCTATCGCCGGGTGCAGTGGCGTGCGTCTATAATCCAAGCGTCTGGGAGGCTGAGGCTGGCGGATCGTTTGAGCTCAGGGGTTCTGGGCTGCATCGGACTATGCCGATCGGGTGTCCGCGCTAAGTTCGGTATCGATATGGTGCTCCTGGGGGAGCCCGGGACCACCAGGTCGCCTAAGGAGGGGTGCACCGGCCCAGGTCGGAAACGGAGCAGGTCAAAGCCCCCGTGCCGATCAGTAGTGGGATCGCGCCTGTGAATAGGCGCTGCAGTGCAGCCTGAGCAATACAGCGGGACCCAGTCTTTTAAACTCAGCCTCTTTATTTTTGGCCACAAAAAACATTTATGTTTAAACAAAACACGTGATATACACATCATAACTTTTATCTTCAACTTACTCGCCTTTCACAACAAAAACTTCTATCAGGCAATCATTTACTGGCTTAAAATGCCTATAGCGCACACTGTCTCCTATAGGAATCAAACTGCAACTGCAGTGTTTATCCAAAAAGGTACTGATAGGTCACTGTAGTGGGTGCAATTTGTCTTTTTCAGGGTTTTTTTCCTTCATATTTTTACATGCCCGTGGCCTAATTAAATGCAACCAAACTATCTACACGTCAGGCCAACTGAGCATTCAGAGCTGTCCCTTTTTTCAGTAACTTGTATTTTCATGTCACAAACTTCCAGATCCAAAGATACTTTTTGCTCAAAAACAAAGCAGAGAGAACACTCTCTGACGGCGTCACAGCAACACACCTTGAAGTTCTCTCCGAATCACTGTGTCTATCGCCGGGTGCAGTGGCGTGCGCCTATAATCCAAGCGTCGCTGAGGCTGGCGGATCGTTTGAGCTCAGGGGTTCTGGGCTGCATCGGACTATGCCGATCGGGTGTCCGCGCTAAGTTCGGTATCGATATGGTGCTCCTGGGGGAGCCCGGGACCACCAGGTCGCCTAAGGAGGGGTGCACCGGCCCAGGTCGGAAACGGAGCAGGTCAAAGCCCCCGTGCCGATCAGTAGTGGGATCGCGCCTGTGAATAGGCGCTGCAGTGCAGCCTGAGCAATACAGCGGGACCCAGTCTTTTAAACTCAGCCTCTTTATTTTTGGCCACAAAAAACATTTATGTTTAAACAAAACACGTGATATACACATCATAACTTTTATCTTCAACTTACTCGCCTTTCACAACAAAAACTTCTATCAGGCAATCATTTACTGGCTTAAAATAACTATAGCGCACACTGTCTCCTATAGGAATCAAACTGCAACTGCAGTGTTTATCCAAAAAGGTACTGATAGGTCACTGTAGTGGGTGCAATTTGTCTTTTTCAGGGGTTTTTTCCTTCATATTTTTACATGCCCGTGGCCTAATTAAATGCAACCAAACTATCTACACGTCAGGCCAACTGAGCATTCAGAGCTGTCCCTTTTTTCAGTAACTTGTATTTTCATGTCACAAACTTCCAGATCCAAAGATACTTTTTGCTCAAAAACAAAGCAGAGAGAACACTCTCTGACGGCGTCACAGCAACACACCTTGAAGTTCTCTCCGAATCACTGTGTCTATCGCCGGGTGCAGTGGCGTGCGTCTATAATCCAAGCGTCTGGGAGGCTGAGGCTGGCGGATCGTTTGAGCTCAGGGGTTCTGGGCTGCATCGGACTATGCCGATCGGGTGTCCGCGCTAAGTTCGGTATCGATATGGTGCTCCTGGGGGAGCCCGGGACCACCAGGTCGCCTAAGGAGGGGTGCACCGGCCCAGGTCGGAAACGGAGCAGGTCAAAGCCCCCGTGCCGATCAGTAGTGGGATCGCGCCTGTGAATAGGCGCTGCAGTGCAGCCTGAGCAATACAGCGGGACCCAGTCTTTTAAACTCAGCCTTTTTATTTTTGGCCACAAAAAACATTTATGTTTAAACAAAACACGTGATATACACATCATAACTTTTATCTTCAACTTACTCGCCTTTCACAACAAAAACTTCTATCAGGCAATCATTTACTGGCTTAAAATGCCTATAGCGCACACTGTCTCCTATAGGAATCAAACTGCAACTGCAGTGTTTATCCAAAAAGGTACTGATAGGTCACTGTAGTGGGTGCAATTTGTCTTTTTCAGGGGTTTTTTCCTTCATATTTTTACATGCCCGTGGCCTAATTAAATGCAACCAAACTATCTACACGTCAGGCCAACTGAGCATTCAGAGCTGTCCCTTTTTTCAGTAACTTGTATTTTCATGTCACAAACTTCCAGATCCAAAGATACTTTTTGCTCAAAAACAAAGCAGAGAGAACACTCTCTGACGGCGTCACAGCAACACACCTTGAAGTTCTCTCCGAATCACTGTGTCTATCGCCGGGTGCAGTGGCGTGCGCCTATAATCCAAGCGTCTGGGAGGCTGAGGCTGGCGGATCGTTTGAGCTCAGGGGTTCTGGGCTGCATCGGACTATGCCGATCGGGTGTCCGCGCTAAGTTCGGTATCGATATGGTGCTCCTGGGGGAGCCCGGGACCACCAGGTCGCCTAAGGAGGGGTGCACCGGCCCAGGTCGGAAACGGAGCAGGTCAAAGCCCCCGTGCCGATCAGTAGTGGGATCGCGCCTGTGAATAGGCGCTGCAGTGCAGCCTGAGCAATACAGCGGGACCCAGTCTTTTAAACTCAGCCTCTTTATTTTTGGCCACAAAAAACATTTATGTTTAAACAAAACACGTGATATACACATCATAACTTTTATCTTCAACTTACTCGCCTTTCACAACAAAAACTTCTATCAGGCAATCATTTACTGGCTTAAAATGCCTATAGCGCACACTGTCTCCTATAGGAATCAAACTGCAACTGCAGTGTTTATCCAAAAAGGTACTGATAGGTCACTGTAGTGGGTGCAATTTGTCTTTTTCAGGGTTTTTTTCCTTCATATTTTTACATGCCCGTGGCCAAATGAAATGCAACCAAACTATCTACACGTCAGGCCAACTGAGCATTCAGAGCTGTCCCTTTTTTCAGTAACTTGTATTTTCATGTCACAAACTTCCAGATCCAAAGATACCTTTTGCTCAAAAACAAAGCAGAGAGAACACTCTCTGACGGCGTCACAGCAACACACCTTGAAGTTCTCTCCGAATCACTGTGTCTATCGCCGGGTGCAGTGGCGTGCGCCTATAATCCAAGCGTCTGGGAGGCTGAGGCTGGCGCATCGTTTGAGCTCAGGGGTTCTGGGCTGCATCGGACTATGCCGATCGGGTGTCCGCGCTAAGTTCGGTATCGATATGGTGCTCCTGGGGGAGCCCGGGACCACCAGGTCGCCTAAGGAGGGGTGCACCGGCCCAGGTCGGAAACGGAGCAGGTCAAAGCCCCCGTGCCGATCAGTAGTGGGATCGCGCCTGTGAATAGGCGCTGCAGTGCAGCCTGAGCAATACAGCGGGACCCAGTCTTTTAAACTCAGCCTCTTTATTTTTGGCCACAAAAAACATTTATGTTTAAACAAAACACGTGATATACACATCATAACTTTTATCTTCAACTTACTCGCCTTTCACAACAAAAACTTCTATCAGGCAATCATTTACTGGCTTAAAATGCCTATAGCGCACACTGTCTCCTATAGGAATCAAACTGCAACTGCAGTGTTTATCCAAAAAGGTACTGATAGGTCACTGTAGTGGGTGCAATTTGTCTTTTTCAGGGGTTTTTTCCTTCATATTTTTACATGCCCGTGGCCTAATTAAATGCAACCAAACTATCTACACGTCAGGCCAACTGAGCATTCAGAGCTGTCCCTTTTTTCAGTAACTTGTATTTTCATGTCACAAACTTCCAGATCCAAAGATACTTTTTGCTCAAAAACAAAGCAGAGAGAACACTCTCTGACGGCGTCACAGCAACACACCTTGAAGTTCTCTCCGAATCACTGTGTCTATCGCCGGGTGCAGTGGCGTGCGCCTATAATCCAAGCGTCTTGGGAGGCTGAGGCTGGCGGATCGTTTGAGCTCAGGGGTTCTGGGCTGCATCGGACTATGCCGATCGGGTGTCCGCGCTAAGTTCGGTATCGATATGGTGCTCCTGGGGGAGCCCGGGACCACCAGGTCGCCTAAGGAGGGGTGCACCGGCCCAGGTCGGAAACGGAGCAGGTCAAAGCCCCCGTGCCGATCAGTAGTGGGATCACGCCTGTGAATAGGCGCTGCAGTGCAGCCTGAGCAATACAGCGGGACTCAGCCTCTTTATTTTTGGCCACAAAAAACATTTATGTTTAAACAAAACACGTGATATACACATCATAACTTTTATCTTCAACTTACTCGCCTTTCACAACAAAAACTTCTATCAGGCAATCATTTACTGGCTTAAAATGCCTATAGCGCACACTGTCTCCTATAGGAATCAAACTGCAACTGCAGTGTTTATCCAAAAAGGTACTGATAGGTCACTGTAGTGGGTGCAATTTGTCTTTTTCAGGGGTTTTTTCCTTCATATTTTTACATGCCCGTGGCCTAATTAAATGCAACCAAACTATCTACACGTCAGGCCAACTGAGCATTCAGAGCTGTCCCTTTTTTCAGTAACTTGTATTTTCATGTCACAAACTTCCAGATCCAAAGATACTTTTTGCTCAAAAACAAAGCAGAGAGAACACTCTCTGACGGCGTCACAGCAACACACCTTGAAGTTCTCTCCGAATCACTGTGTCTATCGCCGGGTGCAGTGGCGTGCGCCTATAATCCAAGCGTCTGGGAGGCTGAGGCTGGCGGATCGTTTGAGCTCAGGGGTTCTGGGCTGCATCGGACTATGCCGATCGGATGTCCGCGCTAAGTTCGGTATCGATATGGTGCTCCTGGGGGAGCCCGGGACCACCAGGTCGCCTAAGGAGGGGTGCACCGGCCCAGGTCGGAAACGGAGCAGGTCAAAGCCCCCGTGCCGATCAGTAGTGGGATCGCGCCTGTGAATAGGCGCTGCAGTGCAGCCTGAGCAATACAGCGGGACCCAGTCTTTTAAACTCAGCCTCTTTATTTTTGGCCACAAAAAACATTTATGTTTAAACAAAACACGTGATATACACATCATAACTTTTATCTTCAACTTACTCGCCTTTCACAACAAAAACTACTATCAGGCAATCATTTACTGGCTTAAAATGCCTATAGCGCACACTGTCTCCTATAGGAATCAAACTGCAACTGCAGTGTTTATCCAAAAAGGTACTGATAGGTCACTGTAGTGGGTGCAATTTGTCTTTTTCAGGGGTTTTTTCCTTCATATTTTTACATGCCCGTGGCCTAATTAAATGCAACCAAACTATCTACACGTCAGGCCAACTGAGCATTCAGAGCTGTCCCTTTTTTCAGTAACTTGTATTTTCATGTCACAAACTTCCAGATCCAAAGATACTTTTTGCTCAAAAACAAAGCAGAGAGAACACTCTCTGACGGCGTCACAGCAACACACCTTGAAGTTCTCTCCGAATCACTGTGTCTATCGCCGGGTGCAGTGGCGTGCGCCTATAATCCAAGCGTCTGGGAGGCTGAGGCTGGCGGATCGTTTGATCTCAGGGGTTCTGGGCTGCATCGGACTATGCCGATCGGGTGTCCGCGCTAAGTTCGGTATCGATATGGTGCTCCTGGGGGAGCCCGGGACCACCAGGTCGCCTAAGGAGGGGTGCACCGGCCCAGGTCGGAAACGGAGCAGGTCAAAGCCCCCGTGCCGATCAGTAGTGGGATCGCGCCTGTGAATAGGCGCTGCAGTGCAGCCTGAGCAATACAGCGGGACCCAGTCTTTTAAACTCAGCCTCTTTATTTTTGGCCACAAAAAACATTTATGTTTAAACAAAACACGTGATATACACATCATAACTTTTATCTTCAACTTACTCGCCTTTCACAACAAAAACTTCTATCAGGCAATCATTTACTGGCTTAAAATGCCTATAGCGCACACTGTCTCCTATA